>NC_081355.1:45324985-45624985 GCF_030684315.1 Stegostoma tigrinum
TGTGTGATGTTGTGTGTGAGTGTGTGTGAGGGCGTGTGTGTGAATTTGTGTGTGTGTGCGTGCAAGTGCGAGAGAGAGAGAGAGAGATTGTGTATGTGTGTGTGTAATGTGGTGTGTGGGTATGTGTGTGTGTGTCTATGTGAGGGAATGGGTGTGAGGGAGATAGATTATAAGTGTGTGTGTGTGCATAAAGGAGAGGGTGTGCGTGTGAGTGTGAGGGTGACAATGTGTGTGAGAGAAGGAGGAGACTGTATGTGAGAGAGGGGGCCAGTGTGTGTGTGTGTGAGAGAGAGAGTATGTATGTGTGTGTGTGTGTGTGTGTCTGTGTGTCTGTGTGTGTGTGTGTGTGTTTGTGTGTGTGTGTGTGTGTGAGGGAGAGTGTGTTTTTGTGGTGTGCTGTGTGTGTGTGATGCAGTGTGTGGGAGTGTGTATAGGTGTGATGGAGACTTTGCGTGTCTGTGTGGGAGGTGGTCTGTCTCTATGTGTGTGTGTGTGTGTGTGTGTGTGTGTGTGTGTGTGTGTGTGTGTGTATGTGTGATGGAGACTTTGTGTGTGAGGGGGGAGTTGGTGGGAGTGTGTGTGTATCAGGGAGAATGTATGTGTGTGTGAGTGAGATGTGGTGCGTTTGTGCGTCCAGTTCTGGTCGCCCTATTATAGGAAAGATGTGGATGCTTTGGAGAGGGTTCAGAGGAGGTTTACCAGGATGCTGCCTGGACTGGAGGGCTTATCTTATGAAGAGAGGTTGACTGAGCTCGGTCTCTTTTCATTGGAGAAAAGGAGGAGGAGAGGGGACCTAATTGAGGTATACAAGATAATGAGAGGCATAGATAGAGTTGATAGCCAGAGACTATTTCCCAGGGCAGAAATGGCTAGCACGAGGGGTCATAGTTTTAAGCTGGTTGGTGGAAAGTATAGAGGGGATGTCAGAGGCGGGTTCTTTACACAGAGAGTTGTGAGAGCATGGAATGCGTTGCCAGCAGCAGTTGTGGAAGCAAGGTCATTGGGGTCATTTAAGAGACTGCTGGACATGCATGTGGTCACAGAAATTTGAGGGTGCATACATGAGGATCAATGGTCGGCACAACATTGTGGGCTGAAGGGCCTGTTCTGTGCTGTACTGTTCTATGTTCTATGTTCTATGTATGAGAGTGAGTCTGTGTTAGACAGAGTGTGTGTGTGTGTGTGTGTGTGTGTGTGTGTGTGTGTGTGTGTGTGTGTGTGTGTGTGTGAGGGAGTGTGTGAGCATGTGTGTGAGGGAGAGTGTATGAGGGTGTGAGTCTGGATGTGAGTGTGCTTGTGTGTGAAGGAGCATGTGTGTTTGAGAGAGAGAGAATCTGTGAGCATGTGTGTGAAAGCGAGAGGGTGTGTGTGAGGGAGGGTATGTTTGCGTGATGTGTTTGTCTGTGAGGGAAAGTGTGTGAGTGTGTATATGTGTGAGGGACAGTGTGTGTGCGAGAGTATGAGGGAGTCTGTGTGTGAGGGACAGAGAGAGTGTATGTATATATGTTTGTGTGTGTGTGTGTGTGTGTGTTAGGGTGAGATTATATGTCAGTGTGTATGTGTTAGGGAGACTATGTGTTTGTATGTGTCTGACAGAGAGAGATTGTGTGTGTGTATGTGTGTGTGTGTGTGTGTGTGTGTGTGTGTGTGTGAGTGAGATGTGGTGCGTTTGTGTGTCTGCGTAGAGGAGTGTGTCAGGGAGAGAGAATAAGTGTGTTTGCATGAGGGAGAGTGTGTGTTTGTGTGTATGTGTGTGTGTGTGTGTGTATATGTGTGTGTGAGAGAGAGAGTGTATGCATGTTTGTGTGTGTGCGCGTGCATGTGTGTATGTGTGTCTACGTGTGTGTTAGAGAGAGAGTGCGTGTGAGTGTGTGTTTATGTAAGAGGGACAACATGTCTGTGCATCTGTGTGTGAGGGTGGGTATGTGTGCGATGTGGAGTGTTTGTGTGTGTGTGTGTGCTTGAAAGAAAGAGTCTGCGTGTGTGTGAGAGAGTGTGTATGTATGTGTGTTAGGAAGAGAGAGAAAGAGAGGGGGTGAGAAAGAGAGAGAGAGAGAGGGTGTATATGTGATATGGAGTATGTGTGTCTGTGCATCTGTGTAGAATACTCTGTGTGTGTGTCGGCCGTGGTGGGAGTGCATGTACGTGTGTGCTTGTGTGTGAGCGACATGTGTGTAAGGGGTGGGTGGGGGGAGACTGTGTGTGTTTGGGAGTTTATGTGTGTAAGTGTGAGGGAAACTGTGTTCGGGTGTGAGTGAGATTGTGAATGTGTGAGGGAGTGAGGATAGCAAATGTGGTTCCCCTGTTCAAGAAGGGGAGTAGAGACAACCCTGGTAATTATAGACCAGTGAGCCTTACCTCAGTTGTTGGTAAAGTGTTGGAAAAGGTTATAAGGGATTGGATTTATAATCATCTAGAAAAGAATAAATTGATTAGGGATAGTCAGCACAGTTTTGTGAAGGGAAGGTCGTGCCTCACAAACCTTATTGAGTTCTTTGAGAAGGTGACCAAACAGGTAGATGAGAGTAAACCGGTTGATGTGGCGTATATGGATTTCAGCAAAGCGTTCGATAAGGTTCCCCACAATAGGCTATTGTACAAAATGCGGAGGAATGGAATTGTGGGAGATATAGCAGTTTGGATCGGAAATTGGCTTGCTGAAAGAAGACAGAGGGTGGTAGTTGATGGGAAATGTTCATCCTGGAGACCAGTTACTAGTGGTGTACCGCAAGGGTCGGTGTTGGGTCCACTGCTGTTTGTCATTTTTATAAATGACCTGGATGAGGGCGTAGAAGGATGGGTTAGTAAATTTGCAGACGACACTAAGGTCGGTGGAGTTGTGGATAGTGACGAAGGATGCTGTAGGTTGCAGAGAGACATAGATAAACTGCAGAGCTGGGCTGAGAGGTGGCAAATGGCGAGACAGTGTGTATGTGTGTATGTGTGAGGGAGGGTGTGTTTGTGTGATGTTGTGTTTGTCAGTGAGGGAATATGTGTGAGTGTGTATATGTGTGAGGGACAGTATGCCCGTGTGGGAGTATGAGGGAGTCTGTGTGAGAGGGACAGAGAGAATGTATGTATGTATGTTTTGTGTGCATTAGGGTGAGACTGTATGCCAGTGTGTATGTGTTAGGAAGACTGCGTGTTTGTAAGTGTCTGACAGAGAGAGATTGTGTGTGTGTGTATATGTGTGTGAGAGTGATGTGGTGTGCTTTTGTGTCTCTGTGAGGGAGTGTGTGTGAGGGAGAGAGTATATGTGTGTGTGCATATGTGGGAGTGTGTATGTGTGCGTGTTTGTGTGTGTGTGTGAGTGAGAAATGAGTTTGTGAGAGAAAGAGACTGTGCATAATAGATAAGCTGCAGAGCTGGGCTGAGAGGTGGCAAATGGAGTTTAATGCAGACAAGTGTGAGGTGATGCACTTTGGTAGGAGTAACCAGAAGGCAAAGTACAGGGCTAATGGTAAGATTCTTAGTAGTGTAGATGAGCAGAGAGATCTCGGTGTCCATGTACACAGATCCTTGGAAGTTGCCACCCAGGTTGACAGGGCTGTTAAGAAGGCATACTGTGTTTTAGCTTTTATTAATAGAGGGATCGAGTTCCGGAATCAAGAAGTTATGGTGAAGCTGTACAAAACTCTGGTGCGGCCGCACTTGGAGTATTGTGTACAGTTCTGGGCACCGCATTATAAGAAGGATGTGGAAGCTTTGGAAAGGGTGCAGAGGAGATTTACTCGGATGTTGCCTGGTATGGAGGGAAGGTCTTACGAGGAAAGGCTGAGGGACTTGAGGCTGTTTTCATTAGAGAGAAGAAGGTTGAGAGGTGACTTAATTGAAACATATAAAATAATCAGAGGGTTAGATGGGGTGGATAGGGAGAGCCTTTTTCTGAGGATGGTGACGGCGAGCACGAGGGGGCATAGCTTTAAATTGAGGGGTGAAAGATACAGGACAGATGTCAGAGGTAGTTTCTTTACTCAGAGAGTAGTAAGGGAATGGAATGCTTTGCCTGTAACGGTAGTAGATTCGCCAACTTTAGGTACATTTAAGTCGTCATTGGATAAGCAAATGGACGTACATGGAATAGTGTAGGTTAGATGGGCTTCAGATCGGTATGACAGGTCAGCACAACATCGAGGGCTGAAGGGCCTGTACTGTGCTGTAATGTTCTATGTTCTATGTTCTATGTTTTGGTGTGTGTGTGTGTGTGAGAGAGAGAGTATGTGTTTGCCAATGTAAGAGTATGAGGGTGTGTGTGAGAGGGAGAGTGTGTTTCTGCGTATGACAGACAGAGAGAGTGTACCTATGTTTGAGTGTATGCGTTAGGGAGAGATTGTGTGAAGTGTGTCTGTGTCAGGGAGAGTATGTGTGTGAAGAAGTGTGTGTGTGTGTGAGAGGGAGAATGTGTGTATGTGTGGGATGTGTTTGTGTAAGTATGTGTGTGGGACTGTGTGTGAGCATGTGTGTGAGGGAGAGTGTGTGTGGGTGTGCATGTATGAGTGTGCTTGTGTGTGAAGGAGTGTGTGTGTTTGAGAGAGACAGAATCTGTGTGTGTGTATGGAAGCGAGAGTGTGTGTGTATGAGGGAGGGTGTGTTTGCGTGATGTTGTGTTTGTCTGTGAGGGAATGTGTGTGAGGGACAGTGTGTGTGAGAGTATGAGGGAGTCTGTGTGTGAGGGACAGAGGGAGTGTATGTATGTTCGTGTGTGTGCTTAAGGGTGAGATTGTATGTCAGTGTGTATGTGTTAGGGAGCCTGTGTGGTTGTATGTGTCTGACAGAGTGAGACTCTGTGTGCGTGTGTGTGTGTGCGTGTGTGTGTGTGTGTGTGTGTGTGTGTGTGTGTGTATGCATCAGTGAGTGTGTGTGTGTGTGTGTGTGTGTGTGTGTGAGGATGTGTTTGTGTGATGTGGTGTGTGTGTGAGGGAGTGTTTGTGAATGTAGATGTGTGAGAGAGACTTTGTTGTGCAGGGGGGGTCGTTGGGATGCATATGTGTGTATAAAGGAGAGACAGAGAATCTGTGAGTGCATATGAAAGCGAGAGTGTGTGTGCGTGAGGATAAGGGTGTGAGTGTGTGAAAGAAATAGTGTATTTATGTCTGTGTGTGTATGAGGGAGAGATTGTGTGTCAGTGTGTGTGTGTTAGGGACAGTGTGTGTGTGAGTGTGATGGTGTATGTGTGTGGGAGAGGGAATCTGTGTGTGTGAGAGAGAGAGAGAGAGAGACGAGGTGTGTTTGCATTTGTGTGTGCGAGAGAGATGTGGTGTGTTTGTTTGAGGGAGACAGAGTGTATGTGTGTGTGAGGCAGAATGTGTATGAGTGAGAGAATGCATATGTTTGTGTGTGTGCGAGTATGAGGGAGACAGTGCGTGTGGGTGTGAGAGAGTGTATGTATGTTTGTGTGTCTGTGTGTGTGTTAGGGAGAAAGTGTGTGTGAGTGTGAGGGAGTGTGTGTTTGTATGGGAGAAGGAATGTGTGTGTTTGAGTAAGATTCTGAGTTTGTGAGGGACAGTGTGTGTGAGGGACATTGTGTGTTTGTGTATGTGTGTGCGTGTGTGAGAGAGAGACAGAGACTATGTGTGTTTGTGTGTGTGAGTGTGTGTGAGAGAAAGAGTCTGTGAGAATGTGTGGTGTGTGATAGGGAGAGTGTGTATGTGAGTGTGAGGTAATGTGCGTGCATGTGTGTATGTGAGAGAGACTGTGTGCGTCAATGTTTGTATGTGTGTGTTAGGGATGGAGTGTGTGTGAGGATATGTGGGAGAAAGCGTATGTGTGTGTGTGAGCACGAGGGTGTGTGTGAGAGAGGGAGAGTGTGTGTGTTTGTGATTAACATAGAACATAGAACATTACAGCACAGTACAGGCCCTTCGGCCCTCGATGTTGTGCCGACTTGTCATACCGATCTTAAGCCCATCTAACCTACACTATTCCATGTACGTCCATATGCTTATGCAATGACGCCTGAAGTGTACCCAAAGTTGGCGAATCTACCACCGTTGCAGGCAAAGTGTTCCATTCCCTTACTACTCTCTAAGTAAAGAAACTACCTCTGACATCTGTCCTGTATCTTTCACCCCTCAATTTAAAGCTATGCCCCCTCGTGCTCGCCGTCACCATCCTAGGAAAAAGGCTCTCCCTATCCACCCTATCTAACCCTCTGATTATTTTATATATTTCAATTAAGTCACCTCTCAACCTTCTTCTCTCTAATGAAAACAGCCTCAAGTCCCTCAGCCTTTCCTCGTAAGACCTTCCCTCCATACCAGGCAACATCCTAGTAAATCTCCTCTGCACCCTTTCCAAAGCTTCCACATCCTTCTTATAATGCGGTGACCAGAACTATACACAATGCTCCAAGTGCGGCCGCACCATCAGCTTCACCATAACCTCTTGGTTCCAGAACTCGATCCCTCTATTAATAAAAGCTAAAACACAGTATGCCTTCTCAACAGCCCTGTCAACCTGGGTGGCAACTTTCAAGGATCTGTGTACATGGCCACTGAGATCTCTCTGCTCATCTACACTACTAAGAATCTTACCATTAGCCCTGTACTTTGCCTTCTGGTTACTCCTACCAAAGTGCATCACCTCACACTTGTCTGCATTAAACTCCATTTGCTACCTCTCAGTCCAGCTCTGCAGCTTATCTATGTCTCTCTGCAACCTACAGCATCCTTCGTCACTATCCACAACTCCACTGACCTTACTGTCGTCTGCACATTTACTAACCCATCCTTCTACGCCCTCATCCAGGTCGTTTATAAAAATGACAAAAAGCAGTGGACCCAACACCGACCCTTGCGGTACACCACTAGTAACTGGTCTCCAGGATGAACATTTCCCATCAACCACCACCCTCTGTCTTCTTTCAGCAAGCCAATTTCCGATCCAAACTGCTATATCTCCCACAATTCCATTCCTCCGCATTTTGTACAATAGCCTATTGTGGGGAACCTTATCGAACGCCTTGCTGAAATCCATATACGCCACATCAACCGGTTTACTCTCATCTACCTGTTTGGTCACCTTCTCAAAGAACTCAATAAGGTTTGTGAGGCACGACCTTCCCTTCACAAAACTGTGCTGACTATCCCTAATCAATTTATTCTTTTCTAGATGATTATAAATCCTATCCCTTATAACATTTTCCAACGCTTTACCAACAACTGAGGTAAGGCTCACTGGTCTATAATTACCAGGGTTGTCTCTACTCCCCTTCTTGAACAGGGGAACCACATTTGCTATCCTCCAGTCATCTGGCACTATTCCTGTAGACAATGCCGAGTTAAAGATCAATGCCAAAGGCTCGGCAATCTCCTCCCTGGCTTCCCAGAGGATCCGAGGATAAATCTCATCCGGCCCAGGGGACTTATCTATCTTTACCCTCTGAAGGATTTCTAATATCTCTTCCTTGTGTACCTCAATCCCACCTAGTCTAGTAGCCTGTATCTCAGTATTCTCCTCGACAACATTGTCATTTTCTAGAGTGAATACTGTCAAAAAGTATTCATTTAGTGCTTCCCCTACCTCCTCTGACTCCACACACAACTTACCACTACTATCCTTGATTGGCCCTAATCTTACTCTCGTCTTTCTTTTATTCCTGAAATACCTATAGAAAGCCTTAGGGTTTATCCTGATCCTATCCGCCAACAACTTCTTATGTCTCCTCCTGGCTCTTCTGAGCTGTCTCTCTAGGTCTTTCCTGGCTACCTCGTAGCCCTCAAGTGCCCTAACTGAGCCTTCACATCTCATCCTAACTTAAGCCTTCTTCTTCCTCTTGACCTGAGATTCCACCTCCTTCGTAAACCACAGCTCCTGCGCTCTGCAGCTTCCTCCCTGCCTGACAGGTACACACTTTTCTAGGACACACAGGAGCTTTTCCTTGAATAAGCTCCACATTTCTAACATGCCCATCCCCTGCAGTTTCCTTCCCCATCCTATGCTCCCTACATCTTGCCTATCTCATCGTAATTGCCTTTCCCCCAGCTATAACTCTTGCCCAGTGGTATACACCTATCCCTTTCCATCACTGAAGTAAACATAACAGAATTGTGATCACTATCACCAAAGTGTTCACCCACTTCCAAATCTAACACCTGGTCAGGCTCATTACCCAGTACCAAATCTAATGTGTCTTCGCCGCTTGTTGGCCTATCTACATACTGTGTCAGGAAGCCCTCCTGTACACACTGGGCAAAAACTGACCCATCTATAGTACTCGAACTATAGTGTTCCCAGTCAACATTTGGAAAGTTGAAGCCCCCATGACAACTACCCTGTCTCTCTCGCTCCTATCCAGAATCATCTTTGTTATCCTTTCCTCTACATCTCTGGAACTATTCGGAGGCCTATAGAAAACTCCCAACAGGGTGACCTCTCCTTTCCTGTTTCTAACCTCAGCCCATACTACCTCAGTTGATGAGTCCCCAAATATCCTTTCTGCAACTGTCATACTGTCCTTGACCAACAATGCCACACCTCCGCCCCTTTTACCATCTTCTCTGTTCTTTCTGAAACATCTAAATCCCAGAACCTGCAACAACCATTCCTGTCCCTGCTCTATCCATGTCTCCGAAATGGCCACAACATTGAAGTCCCAGGTACTAACCCATGCTGCAAGTTCACCCACCTTATTCCGGACGCTCCTGGCATTGAAGTAGACACACCTCAAACCAACTTCTTGCTTGCCGGTGCCATCTTGCGTCCATGAAACTTTATTTCGGACCACCCTACTCTCAACCTTTTCTATAGTCGAACTACAATTTGGTGCCCATCTCCCTGCTGAATTAGTTTAAACCCACCCGAATAGCCTTAGCAAATTTCCCCCCCAGGATATCGGTACCCCTCTGGTTTAGGTGAAGACCATCTTGCTTGTAGAGGTCCCACCTACCCCAAAAAGAGCCCCAATTATGCAAGAATCCAAAACCCTCCCTCCTGCACCATCCCTGTAGCCATGTGTTCAACTCCTCTCTCTCCCTACTCCTCGCCTCACTAGCACGTGGCAGGGGCAACAAACCAGAGACAACAACTCTGTCCTGGCTCGTGATGGATGGTGTGTTTGTGATGTGGTGAGTGTATGGGAGTGTGGTGGGGGAAGCTGTGTGTGTCTGTGAGAGAGAGCATGTGTGTTTGTGTGTGTGCTAGGGAGAGTGTATGTGTGAGTGTGAGGGAGTGTGCATGTGTATGAGAGAGGGAATGTGTGTGTGTGTGTGTATGTAAGTGCGTGTGTGTGCATGTGGGAGAGAGAGTATGTGTTTGCTAATGTGTGTGTGTGTGTTAGGGAGTGACTGTGTGTGGAAGTTTGTGGGAGTGAGCGGGAGGATCTGTGTGTGTGTGTGTGTGGAACAGTGGCACACAGTCTCCCACACACATGTACACATACACACAGACTCGCACACACAAGCGCGTACGCACACAGACACTCACACACATACACCATCCCGCACAGTCGTACACCCACACACCTTCTTCCTCATACCCAAACACACATGCACATAAACACTAAGTCTCCTGTCCCACCCTCAACACATGGTGTGTCTGTCACACACACACACACACACACACACACACACACACTCACTCACTTTCGCTCACACGCACACACACAGTCTCTCTCTCACACACATACGTATACAGACACACAGTCACACACACACACAAACACAAAGTCTTGACCCCCACACACACACCCCATAGCACACATACACGCTCTCTCTCACACACACTCTCCCTCTCTCTCACACACACCCTCATACTCACACACACACTCTGCCTCACATGCAAACTCAGACACACTCCCTCTCACACACACATAGTCTTCCATACACAAATACATGTGCACACATGCACTCAGTCTCCCACTACCCCCACGCACACACAGTGTCTCCCCCATACACACACAGACTCCTACATACATGCACACACACACTCTCCCCCCCACATACAGACCACATCACACACACACACACACACACACTCCGTCTCTCTCTCTCACACACACACTCTCTCCTCTCTCACACACAACCTCATACTCACACATACATACACCCTCTCTCTTTTCTGCCTCCCTCACAGACACACTCACATACACCACATCACACACACACATACCTTATCTCTCACACACACCCTCATACTCACACACAGACGCTCCTTCACACAGACACTCTCCCACAAACTCACGCACCCACACACATTCTTCCTCACAGACACACACACCTACACTAGTCCTCCAAACATACAAAGTCTCCCTCTCTCACGCACACTCACATACACACTCAAACACACACACATACCACATCACAAACACACACCATTCCTCTCACACAAACACTTCCTCACAGACACACACTCTTCCTCATACTTGCACACACACTCTCGCTGCCACATGTGCACACTCTCCCTCACACATACTAACATTGTCCCTGACATACAAAACCTCATACACACACACACACACACACACACAC
The DNA here is from genome assembly GCF_030684315.1 of Stegostoma tigrinum. NCBI lineage: Eukaryota > Metazoa > Chordata > Chondrichthyes > Orectolobiformes > Stegostomatidae > Stegostoma > Stegostoma tigrinum. Next base: position 45,335,452 of record NC_081355.1, read on the forward strand.
ACACACACACACACACACACACACACACACACACACACACACACACACACACACAGCACACACACTCCCAACCCCACACACACATTCACCCTCACACATACACGGTCTCCCCTGCATACATTCTCCATCATGCGCACAAATTCTCCTCACACACACAAAACATGCACACTTCCACTTCCACTGCACACTCACACTTTCCCTCTCTTTCTCTCTCACACACACGCACACACACACATAATCTCTCACATACACACAAACATGCGCACACTCACACACACGCAGAGTATCTCTCACACACACTCCTTCAAACAAACATACACAGTCTGTGGGGTGGATATGTATTTGCAGATGCATTCTATTTTTTTCAAAGAGCACACAACAGACAGTCAGTGTCGTGTTTGTAAATTTCTACATCAGAAATAAAACCAGTTTGATTCCAGACCAAAACACAAACAGATTCAAAACAAGGCCACACATCAAACATGCATTGTTTTACCTAAAATGTCATCCCTTTGTTACCCTGATAACGCCTTTAGTTCTCACGGGACAGAGATGTGAAATAATTCTGGGATTTACATATACATCTTAATCAATTAATCCTTCTAACCAATTCAAGATTTAACAGCATCTTGGAAATAACAAGAACTACTGATGCTGGAGTCAGAGATAATACAGTGTGGTGCTGGAGGAACACAGCAGGCCAGGCAGCATCAGAGGAGCAGGAAAGTTTCGGATTGGGACCCTTCTTCAGAAATGGGGTTTTAGGTTTGTTGGGTGTATCCTCATCAGTGTGATCCTTTGTTCTTTTACTTATAAATTTTGCGTCTCACTAACATTTGAGTAAGATTCTGAAAATTTCTGTTTTCAAATAAAGCTGCTGTTGCGTCATTTCTCACCTTGTGTACCGCAGTCCAAAACAAACACCTCCACAGAATAGAAGTGTAGATTTTTTTCTATATGTGGAAAGGCTTCAGAATTCTGAAACACAAAGGCACTCGGGAGTACTAGATTCTCATAAGATTAACATGTAGATTCTGTTGGCAGTTCAGAAGGCAAATGAAATGTTAGCAGTAATTTCAAGAGGGCTAGAATACAATAGTAGAGATGTAATGCTGAGGCTGTATAAGGTTCTGGTTGGACTGAATTTGGAATATTGTGACCAATTTTGAGAACCTCATCTAATGAAGGATGTGCTGGTGTTGGAGGGGGTCCCAGGATGAAGCACTCATCATACAAGGAGTGGTTGAGGACTCTGGGTATGTAATTGATGGAGTTTCGAATGTTGAGGGGGGGATCTCACTGAAACTTACAGAATACTGAGGTCGAATAGAACAAAGAACAAATAAAATTATAGCACAGGAGCAGACCCTTCTGCCCTCCAGGCCTGCACCGGCATGCTGCCCTCACATCTAAAACCCCCTACCCTGCCGGGAACCGTATCTCTTTATTCCCATCCTATTCATGTATTTGTTAAGACTTCCTTTAAGAGTCACTATCATATCTGCTTCCACTGCATTCCCGGCAGTGGGTTCCAGCTACCCACCACCCTCTGTGTAAAATACTTGTCTCGTATATCACTCCACATTTAAGTCTTGTCCCTCATGCCTTAAACTTATGCACCCTAGTAACTAACTCTTTTGCCCTGGGAAAAAGCTTCTGACTGTTCATGCTCTTTATAAACTTGTAGACCTCTTATCAGGTCACCCCTCAACCTGCATCGCTCTAATGTGAACAACCCAATTTTCTCCAACCTCTCCTCATAGTTAATGCACTCCATACCAGGCAACATCCTGGTAAATATTTTCTGTACCCTCTCCCGAGCCACCACATTCTTCTGGTAGTATGACAACCAGAATTGAACAAATATTCCAAATGCAGCATAACTAAGCATGCCATATGCCTTCTTGACTACCTTGTTGATGACCTTCTCCACCTGTGTTGACACTTTCACTGACCTGTGTACCTAGACATGGATTTTCTCAATCAACACTGAATGACATCTCCTCTTCTTCAATCACCCGGCATCTTTCAAATAGTTGGTAATGCCTAGAAGATATATACCAGTTTTTTCTCTATTTCCTTCAGAATCATTGGATGTATCTTATCTGTCCTTTGATTTTCATTGAATTTGTGTAGATGTTTAGCAAACATACTGACAGTAATGTGAATAGTGTCCAGCTTACCTCTCTAATATGATCCAGTTCCCTTTCCAGATCAAGTATGTTGTATAGCTATTTCTTTGCTAAAAATAGAGACAAAAAGAATTTTGCAGTTTATGTTGCTTCAGTTCTCAATCCTCACCCAAACCTGTGTTCTAGGCTCGATTCTACCCCTTGGTTTCTCTTGATATTCTTATTGCTATCATTAATTTGTCTTGTTATTTGAATTTAAAAAAACTTGTTTGCCATTCTAAAGACATTTTTTAACACTCCTGGCACAAGTTTTGTTTTTGAATCTGTCATAATTCCTTCAGGACCTTAACTTTATGTTCGCTCTTGTTCATGTGCTATTTCACCTTCATTTTAAATCTGAAAAGAGTGTCTTAAAGTCAGATGTCTTTTCTGTGCATGAAAATATAGTTCAAAAATCATTTGCTCCAATGAAGCCACAGTTCTTCTATTTTCCTTGTCAAAATCAAACCTTCCATGACTTTAACTGCACTTGAATTACACGATTGTTTGGGACCTTAATTCCATCTGTATCACTTTGGAAAGACAGACATAGAACAGTAAAACACAGCACAGGCCCTTCGGCCCACGAAGGAGGACTCGAGCAGTGAGGCAATATGGGCAGAACTCAGAAATAGGAAGGGTGCAGTAACAATGTTGGGGCTGTACTACAGGCCTCCCAACAGTGAGCGTGAGATAGAGGTACAAATATGTAAACAGATTATGGAAAGGTGTAGGAGCAACAGGGTGGTGGTGATGGGAGATTTTAATTTTCCCAACATTGACTGGGATTCACTTAGTGTTAAGGGTCGAGATGAAGCAGAATTCATAAGGAGCATCCAGGAGGGTTTTCTAGAGCAGTATGTGTGTAGTCCAACTCGGGAAGTCGCCATACTGGACCTGGTGTTAGGAATGAGCCCGGCCAGGTGGTTGAAATTACAGTAGGGGACTACTTTGGAAATAGTGACCATAATTCCGTAAATTTTACAATACTCATGGACAAAGATGAGAGTGGTCCTAAAGGAAGAGTTCTAAACTGGGGGAAGGCCAACTATACCAAGATTTGGCAGGATCTGGGGAATGTAGATTGGGAGAAACTGTTTGATATGTGGGGGGCTTTTAAAGAGAGGTTGATTAGCATGCAGGAGAGACTTGTTCCTGTGAAAATGAGGGATAGAAATGGCAAGATTAGGGAACCATGGATGACAGGTGAAATTGTGAGACTAGCTAAGAGGAAAAAGGAAGCATACATAAGGTCTGGCGAGGGAAGACAGACGAAGCTTTGGAAGAATATCGGGAATGCAGGGTGAATCTGAAGTGAGGAATTAAGAGGACTAAAAGGGGACATGAGTATCTTTAGCAAACATGGTTAAGGAAAATTCCAAAGCCTTTTATTCATATAGAAAGAGCAAGTGGGTAACTAGAGAAAGGATTGGCCCATTTAAGGACAAAGGAGGGAAGTTATGCATCGTGTCAGAGAAAATGGGTGACATTCTTAACGAGTACTTTGCATCGGTATTCACCAAGGGGAGGGACATGACGGATGTTGAGGTTAGGGATAGATGTTTGATTACTCTAGGTCAAGTCGGCATAAGGAGGGAGGAAGTGATGGGTATCCGAAAAGGCATTAAGGTGGACAAGTCCCCAGGTCTCGATGGGATCTATCCCCGCTCATTGAGGGAAGCGAGAGAGGAAATAGCCGGGGCCTTAACAGATATCTTTGCAGCATCCTTAAACATGGGTGAGGACCCGGAGAACTGGAGAATTGCTAATGTTGTCCCCTTGTTTAAGAAGGATAGCAAGGATAATCTGGGTAACTATAGATCAGTGAGCCAGACATCAGTGGTAGGGAAGCTGCTGGAGAAGATACTGAGGGATAGGATGTATTCCCAATTGGAAGAAAATTGGCTTATCAGTGATAGACTACATGGTTTTGTCCAGGGAAGGTCATGTCTTACCAACTTAATAGAATTTCTTGAAGATGTGACAAAGTTGATTGATGAGGGAAAGGCTGTAGATGTCATATACATGAACTTCAGTAAGGCGTTTGATGAGGTTCCCCATGGTAGGCTGATGGAGAAAGTGAAGTAGCATGGGGTCCAGAGTGTGCTAGTTAGATGGATAAAAAACTGGCTAGGCAACAGGAGGGCAGAGAGTTGTAGTGGAAGGGGGTTTCTCAAATTGGAGACCTATGACCAGTGATGTTCCACAGGGATCTGTGCTGGGACCACTGATGTTTGTGACATACATAAATTATTTGGAGGAAGGTATAGGTGGTTTGATTAGCAAGTTTGCAGAAGACACGAAGTTTGGAGGAGTAGCAGATAGTGAAGAGGACTGTCAGAGATTACAGCAGAATAGAGATAGATTGGAGAGTTTGGCAGATAAATGGCGGATGCAGTTCAATCCAGGCAAATGTGAGATGATGCATTTTGGAAGATCTAATTCAAGAGCAAACTATACAGTAAATGAAAAAGTCCTGGGAAAAATTGATGAACAGAGAGATCTGGGTGCTCAGGTCCAATGTTCCATGAACGTGACAATGCAGGTCAATAGAGTGGTCAAGAAGGCATACGGCATACTTTCCTTCATTGGACGAGGTATTGAGTACAAGAATTGGCAGGTCATGTTACAGTTGTATAAGACTTTGGTTCGGCCACATTCCGAGTACTGCGCACAGGTCTGGTTGCCACATTACCAAAAGGATGTGGATGCTTTGGAGAGGGTGCAAAGGAGGTTCACCAGGATGTTGCCTGGCATGGAGGGTGCTAGCTATGAAGAAAACTTGAGTAGATTAGGATTATTTTCATTAGAAAGACGGAGATTGAGGAGGGACTTGATTGAGGTTTACAAAATCATGAGGGGTATAGACAAAGTGGATGGCAAGAAGCTTTTTTCCCCAGAGTGGGGGACTCCATTACTAAGGGTCATGAGTCCAAAGTGAGAGGAGGAAAGTTTATGGGAGATATGCACGTGCAGTTCTTTATGCAGAGGGTGGTGGGTGCCTGGAAAGCGTTGCCAGCGGAAGTGGTAGACACAGACATGATTGTGTCTTTTAAGATGTATCTGGACAGGTACATGGATGGGCAGGGAGCAAAGGAATACAGACCCTTAGAAAATAGATGATAGGTATAGACAGAGGATCTTGATCGGCGTAGGCTTGGATGGCCGAAAGGCCTGTTCCTGTGCCGTAATTTTCTTTGTTCTTTGTTCTTTGACCTATTATCTTACTAAGATTAATCTACCCTGCATACCCTACATTTTACTATCCTCCATGTGCCTATCCAAAAGTCGTTTAAAAGTCTGTAAAGTATCTGACTCCACTACCACTGCTGGCAGTGCATTCCACATGCCCACCATTCTCTGTGTGAAGAACCCACCTCTGACATCTCCCCTATAACTTCCTCCAATCGCCTTAAAATTATGTCCCCTCGTAATTGTCTTTTCCACCCTGGGAAAAAGTCTCTGACTATCTACTCTATTTATGTCTCTCATTATCTTGTAAACCCCTATCAAGTCACCTCTCATCCTTCTTCGCTCCAATGAAAAAAGCCCTAGCTCCCTCAACCTTTCCTCATAAGACTTGCCCTCCAGTCCAGGCAGCATCCTGGTACATCTCCTCTGCACCCCCTCTAATGAGGTGACCGGAACTGAACACAATATTCCAAGTGCAGTCTAAGAGTTTTGTAGAGCTGCAGCATAATCTCATGGCTCTTGAACTCAATTCCCCTGCCAATGAAAGCCAACATACCATATGCCTTCTTTACCAGCCTATCAACTTGGGGAGCAACTTTGACGGGTCTACGGACATGAACGCCAAGATCCTTCTGTTCCTCCACACTGCCAAGAATCCTACTATTAACCCTGTATTCTGCATTCAAATTTGACCTTCCAAAATGAATCACTTCACACTTTTCTGAGTTGAATTCCATCTGCCACTTTTTTGTCCAGCTCAGGATCTTGTCATTGTTCCGTTGCAACCTAGAACAGCCCTCCACGCTGTCGACAACTCTAGCAACCTTAATGTCATCAGCAAACTTACTAACCCACCCTTCCACTTCCTCATCCAAGTCATTTATAAAGATCACAAATAGCAGAGGTCCTGGAACAGATCCCTGCAGAACACCACTTGTCACCAAGCTCCAGGCTGAATATTTTCCATCTGCTACCACTCTCTGTCTTCTATTGGACAGTCAGTTTTGTATCCAGGCAGCCAAATTTCCCTGAATCCCATGCCTCCTAACTTTCTGAATGAGCCAACCATGTGGAACCTTATCGAATGCCTTGCTAAAATCACATCCATCAATACCAACACCAACATCACATCCACTGCTCTACCTTCTACCCTGTCTGATCCTTGCTCCTCAACCTTAAGTAAGGTTTCTTCTTCCTCTTGACTAGGTATTCAACATGTCTTGTCATCCAAGGTTCCTTCATCTTACCATCCTTTACTTGTCTCAGTGGGACAAACCTATCCAGCCCCTGTGTTTTGTTGTATTCTCAAAGAATTCAAATAGGCTTGTGAGGCATGACCTGCCCCTCACAAAACCATGCTCATTATTTCGAATCAAACTGTGCTTTTCCAAATAATCATAAATACTATCTCTCAGAATCCTCTCCAATAATTTGCCCACCACAGAAGTAAGACTGACTGGTCTGTAATTTCCAGGATTATCCCAATTCCCTTTCTTGAACAAGGGAATGACATTTGCCACCCTCCAATCTTCTGGTACTACTCCAATGGACAGTGATGATGCAAAGATCATTGCAAAAGGGGCAGCAATCTCTTCCATCGCTTCCTGTAGCAACCTTGGGTATATCCCATCTGACCCAGGAGACTTATATGAACTCACGTTTTTCAAAACTTCTTGCACATTCTCCTTCCTAACTTCAACCTGTTCGAGCATATCTGCCTGTTTCATGCTGTCCTTACAAATGTCAAGATCCCTCTCACTGGTGAATACTGAAGCAAAGTATTCATTAAGGACCTCCCCTACCTCCTCTGACTCTGCACATAAGTTCCCTCCACGATACCTGATTGGCCCTCCCCTCACTCTGGCCATCCTTTTGTTCTTCACATAAGTGTAGAAAGCCTTGGGGGTTTCTTTGATCCTACCTGCCAAGGTTTCCTCATACCCACTTCTCACTCTCCTAAGTCCATTCTTCAGTTCCTTCCTGGCTACTTGGAGGATCTCAAGAGCCTTGCCAGATCTTTGCTTCTCAACCTTAACTAAGGTTTCTTCTTCCTCTTGACTAGGTATTCAACATGACTTGTCACCCGAGGTTCCTTCATCTTACCATCCTTTCCCTGTCTCAGTGGGACAAGCCTATCCAGTACCTGTGGCAACTTGCTCCCTAAACAACCTCCACATTTCTATTGTGCATTTCCCTGAGAACATCTGACCCCAATTTATGCTCCATAGTTCTTGCCTAATAGCATTGTAATTCCCCCTCTCTCAATTAAGTACTTTCACATATCATCTGCTCCTATCCCTCTCCATGACACCTGGCCTTGTTCGTTGCCAAGCATCAAATCCAATATGGCCTCTCCTCTAGTTGGCCCATCTACATTTTGAGTCAGAAATCCTAGCTGGACACAGCTGACAAAATCTGCTCCATCCAAAATATTTGCACTTTGGAAGTTCCAGTCTATATTAGGCAAGTTGATGGAGCCCATGACAACAACCCTATTACCTCTGCACCTTTCCAAAATCTGTCTCCCAATCTGTTCCTCAGTGTCTCTGTTGCTGTTGGAGTTCTACAGAGCTCAGAACATTAAATTTTAAAGTGTCATGCCTTCATGTACCATGTATGCATATAGCACACTTTAGTGATTAGTTTTATCTTTTAAATCAGCAATTAAGTACCTGATTGACAAAACAGAAATAGATCGAAAAAACTTTGCTTGAACGAAGTCCAAGTGAAGGATAAGTTATAATCGGAAAACAGAACATTCAGGGGTGAGGTTGAGTTTACTGAGCTTATATTCTAGAATTTCATTGAATGAATTATTATCTTGTTGAAACATCTACGAGATCTTGAAGGAGCTTGGCAATGCAATGCAGTTGATAAGAGGTTGCTTCTCTTGCTTGGAAAGTCCAGAAAAATGCAGTCTCAGGGTCAATCATTTTAAACTGAGATGAGGACGGATCTTCTAACTGAAAGAGTATTTATAATCCTCTCCCTCAGAAGGCAGTGGATGCTCAGTCAAAGAACGCAGGACAAAGAAAATTACAGCACAAGAAGAGGCACTTCGGCCCTCCAAGCCTGCGCCGATCCAGGTACTCTATCTAAACCTGTTGCCTATTTTCCAAGGATCTGTATCCCTCTGCTCCCTGCCCATTCATTTTTTTGTCTAGATATATCTTAAATGACGCTACTGTGCCTGCCTCTACCATCTCTGCTGGCAACATGTTCCAGGCAGCCACGAGGCTTTGCGTAAAGGCCTTTCCACTCGTATCTCCCTTAAACTTTTCCCTCTCACCTTGACATCATGACCCCTGGTAATTCTGGGAAAAAGCTTCTTGCTATCCACCCTGTCAATACCTCTCATGATGTTGTAGACCTCAATCAGGTCAACCCTCAACCTCGTCTTTCTAATGTAAATAATCTTAATCTACTCAACCTTTCTTCATAGCTAGTGCCCTCCACACGAGGCAACATCCTGGTGAAAATCCTCTGCACCCTCTTCAAAGCATCCACATCCTTTTGGTAATGTGGCGACCAGAACTCTATGCAGTATTCCAATGTCGTCGAATCAAAGTCCTATACAACTGTAACATGACCTGCCAACTCTAGTACTCAATACCTCGTCTGATGAATGAAAGCATGCGTATGCCTTCTTGATCACTCTATTGACCTGCATTGCCACCTTCAGGGTACAGTGGACCCGAACACCCAGATCTCTCTGTGCATCAATTTTCCCCAAGCTTTTCCATTTACTGTATAGTCTGCTTTTTGGATCTTCCAAAATGCATTACCTTGCATTTTCCTGGATTGAACTCCATCTACCATTTCTCCACCCAACTCTCCAATCTATCTATATTCTGCTGCATTCTCCAATAGTCCCCTTTCACTATCTGCTACTTCACCAATCTTCGTGTCATCTGCAAACTTGCTAATCAGACCATTTGTACCTTCCTTCAGATCATTTATGTATATCACAAACAACAGTGGTCCCAACATGGATCCCTGTGGAACACCACTGGTCACAGTTCTTCATTTTGAGAAACTCCCTTCCACTACAACTCTCTGTCTCCTGTTGCCTAGCCAGTTCTCTATCCATGTAGCTAGCACACCTGGACCCCATGCGACTTCACTTTCTCCATCAGCCTACCATGGGGAACCTTATCAAACGCCTTACTAAAGTCCATGTATATGACATCTACAGCCCTTCCCTCGATATATCAACTTTGTCACATCTTCAAGGAATTCTGTTAAGTTGGTAAGACATGACCTTCCCTGCACAAAACCATGCTGCCTATCACTAATAGGCCCATTTTCTTCCAAATGTAAATAGATCCAATCCCTCAGTATCTTCTCCAGCAGCTTCCCCACCACTGACATTAGGCTCACCAGTCCATAATTACCTGGATTATCCTTGCTAACCTTCTTAAACAAGGGGATAATTTTAGCAATTCTCCAGTTCTCCGGGTCCTCACCCATGTTTAAGGATGCTGCAAAGATATCTGTTATTTCCTCTCTCGCTTCCCTTAATTAACCTGGGATAGATCCCATCCGGACCTGGGGACTTGTTCACCCTAATGCATTTCAGAATACCCAGTATATCCCCTTCCCTTATTCCGAATTGACCTAGAGTAATCAAACATCTATCCCTAACCTCAACATCCGTGATGTCCCTCTCCTCAGTGAATATCGACACAAAGTACTCATTAAGAATCTCACTCATTTTCTCAGCCTCCTTGCATAACTTCTTTCCTTTGTCCTTGAGTGGGCCAACCCTTTTGCTACTTGTGTATGAATACAGGACTTTGGGATTTTCTTTAACCTGTTTGCCAAATGTATTTCATGACCTTACACATATTCATATGTTCAATAGATCTAAAGGCAGGTAATTAAACCAGGTAACAAAGTGTACAGCTGGATGAACACAGCAGGCCAAGCAGCATCAGAGGAGCAGGAAAGCTGATGTTTCGGGTCATGACCCTTCATCAGAAATGGGGGAGGGGAAGGGGATTCTGAAATCAATAGGGAGAGGGGGAGGCGGATAGAAAATGGATATAGGTGGAGAGGAGATGGACAGGTCAAAGAGGCAGGGTTGGAGCCACTAAAGGTGAATGTAGGTAAGGAGTTAGGGAGGGGATAGGTCGTTCCAGGGAGGATGGACAGGTCAAGGAGGCGGGATGAGCTTAGTGGGTAGGAGATGGGGTGGAGCTTGAGGTTGGAGGAATGGTTAGGGAGGCGGGGACGAGCTGGGCTGGTTCTGGGATGCGGTTGGGGGAGGGGAGATTTTGAAGCATGTGAAGTCCACATTGATAGCCTTGGGCTGCAGGGTTTTCAAGCGGAATATGAGATGCTGTTCCTGCAACTTTCAGGTGGCATCATTGTGGCAATGCAGGAGGCCCAGGATGGACATGTCATCCAAAGGGAGAGTTGAAATGATTTGCGATTGGGAGGTGTATTTCTTTGTTGTGAACCGAGTGTAGGTGTTTTGCAAGTAGTCCCCAAGCCTCCGCTTGGTTTCCCCAATATGGAGGCGGCCACAATGGGAACAGCGGATATAGTATACCACATTAGTAGATGTGCAGGTGAGCATCTGTTTGATGTGGAAGGTCTTCTTAGGGCCTGGGATAGGGGTGAGGGGGAGGTGTAGGGGCAGGTGTAGCACTTGCTCCGGTTGCAGGGAAAAATACCGGGGGCGGTGGGGTTGGAGGGGAGTGTGGAGCGGACAAGGGAGTCACAGAGAGAGTGGTCCCTCCGGAAAGCAGATAAGGGTGGGGAGGGAAAAATGTTTTTGGTGTTGGGGTCAGATTGCAGATGGCGGAAGTGTCGGAGGATGATGTGTTGGATTCGGAGGTTGGTGATATGGTATGAGAGGATGAGGGGATTCTGTTTTGGTTGTTATTGCGGGTAGTGGGTGTGAGGGAAGAGGACATTTTCGACTTCTGTGGAGGAGAAGTTGCGGTCCTTGAAAAACGAGGACTTCCGGGATTCCTCATCTCGGGAGCAGATGCGGCGGAGGCGAAGCAACTGGGAATAGGGGATGGCCTTTTTGCAGGAAGGTGGGTGAGAGGAGGTGTATTCTAGGTAACCTTGTGTGTCAATAGGCTTGAAATGGATATCTGTTTCCAGGTGGATGTCAGAGATGGAGACAGAGAGGTCCAGGAAGGAGAAAGAGGTATCAGAGATGGCTCAGGTGAACTTAAGTTTGGGGTGGAAGGTGGGTGGCACAGTGGCTCAGTGGTTAGCACTGCAGCCTCACAGCACCAGGGACCCAGGTTTGATTCTAGCCTTGGGCGACTGTCTGTGTGGAGTTTGCACATTCTCCCCATGTCTGCGTGGGTTTCCTCCAGGAGCTCTGGTTTCCTCCCACAGTCCAAAGATGTGCAGGCTAGGTGGATTGGCCATGCTAAATTGCCCATAGCATTCAGGCGTATGTTGGTTATAGGGGGATGGGTCTGGGTGGGGTGCTTCAAAGGGTGGTGTAGACTTGTTGGGCCAAAGGGTCTGTTTCCACACTGTAGGTAATCTAATCTAAAAAAAATCATAGTTGGTGGTCAAGAGAAGCTCACAGTATTCACATTGCATACTCTTACCATGAGTGAATTCAACCACATGCTAATAGAAAAGAAATTGGTTGGAAACATTTTTGGATTCAAGACATTTTATCAGTTATCTTTTAAATTAGTAGAAACTTAACACTTTACATTTAAGATAATTCCTAGTTGCTACTCAAGAACAGAAGTCTGATAGTAGTAGCATCAAAGACACACTGATGGGCTGTACATTTTTCACAAAATGTTTATAACATTGCATACCGCAGTTTTAAAGGCAATACTAACACACAGTTGTGTTTGCTGTATGAAGGCTCAGGAGTAGGCTGTGAAGGTGCAAACTTCACAATAAGAGTTATGGATGATTAGTTACCATTCAGAGCATCTGAAGTTGCAGTTGCAACCCAGAAAGGCTTAGTATGAATGGAGATTATAAACAGACATTGAATTGTTAGACACAGTTTTGCCAATGTACAGGCAAGGCTCTAACTCTTTCAGAAGCGAAATGACACCTCGTGAGCAGGGTGGTTCATAGTTTTTTGAGAGAGAGGATTTTAGAATCAATGATGACCAACTACATGTCAAAATCAGAGAATTAAGCTGCAAAAAGTTACTTTACAGTCATTGTGATAACCAAGTTCAACGTTCCAAGGAGTTTATGTAACCTTTATGCAAAGAAAAATAACAATTTCCTGAGGTGCTCATTCATAACTATTCAAATTGAAGTAAAACCATTCAAGTCAAAACAACAGTGCTGAATGAACAACAGATGTGTTTTGGTCCATTTTTGCTTATCACAGATTACTTGAGGAGCTTACCTCAGATAATGGCCCTCAAATGTATTCTGCTCTGTTCCAAAGTTTCATGAAGCAGAACAGTATCAAATATACCTTTACTCCTCCTTATCATCAAGCATCAAATGGAGCAGCTGAAGGTTTTGTTCGGATGGTTAAAGACGTTCTTGAGAAACAAGGTGGTATTCAAGTTTCACAATTAAACAACACCTAATTTTCTGTCAAAATGGATAATGACGCCTCACTCGATTTCAGATCACACATTGGTTGGATGTTTGAGGAAGTGAATAAGGATACGCTTTGAGTTGGTTCTAGCACACTTAACTGTTAATGTCAATGCAAGCAATTTAGTCAAAAATGTCAGTACCACTGAAACAAAAAGGAATGCCACGTACTGAAAAATTGGATTAGAATAGTTAGGTTCTTGTTTTTGATTGCATGAACCCGGCATGTGTTCACAGGCAGCATGGTGGCTCAGTGGTTAGCACTGCTACCTCACAGCACCAGGGACTTGGGTTTGATTCCAGCCAGCCTCAGGCAACTGTGTGTGGAGTTCGCACTTTCTCCCTGCGTCTGTGTGGGTTTCCTCTGGGTGCTCTGGTTTCCTCCCACAGTTAAAAAAAGGGTAGGTGGACTGGCCATGCTAAATTGCCCATAGTGCCCAGGATGTTTAGATTAGGTGGGTTAGACATGGGAAATTCGGGGAATGAGTTTGGGTGGGATGGTCTTCGGAGAGGCGGTGTGGACTTGTTGGGCCAAACGGCTTTTCTCCACATTGTAGGGGTTCTATGATTCTATGAACCCGATGAATTGAAGGGTCCTATTCTGCTCTGTAGATCTCTATGACAATGACAATGAACGCAGCTGTGGACGAAATAGCCATGTTTTAATCTGAGTGTCCCACTCCCCTCCTCATCTGATATCACACATGTGGGATGTGGGAAGTACTGATAATTAAGGAACTAACAGATGCTTAGTTGAAATTTATGGAATGGTGTAAGATGTCCATATAGATCATATAAACCCAGGGAGGTGTGAACAAACACAATCATAATTTATTTCATCGTCTAATTCAGATTTAAGTGTTTAAACAGGAAGAAAGAACTGAACCAAAACTAAACAGTTAATTTCAGGTTGAAACATTGTTGTTGAGTAATGGATTTACATTCAAAAAATGAATAGTTAGCTTACATCAGTAAGTGATCACATGACAGGAGACCTTATGGAGAGACGATTCTGCGTCCAGTCTCCTATGAAGCTTAATGATTTAAGTAGTTCATGGAATGTTAAGTGAAAAGGTAATCTTACCATCAGTTTGGAATCTGGCAGCTTTTCTAAAACCTACGGGCAGCACAGTGGCTCAGTGGTTAGCACTGCAGCCTCACAGCACCAGGGACCCGGGTTCGAATCCAGCCTTGGGTAACAGTCTGTGTGAAGGTTTGCACATTCTCCCCAAATCTGCGTGGGTTTCCTCCAGGTGCTCCGGTTTCCTCCCCCAGTCCAAAGATGTGCAGGCTAGGTGGATTAGCCATGCTAAATTGCCCGTAGTGTTCAGGGGTGTGTGGGTTATATGGGTCTGGGTGGGATGCTTCAAGGGACGGTGTGGACTTGTTGTGCCGAAGGCCTGTTTCCACACTGTAGGGAAACTAATCTAATCTACACCTACACGACCTCTTCTAAGACCTAGGACCCAAGAATGGGCCTCTGAAAAGCCACAAAGGCTTCATTAAACAGTTGTTAAATTATTTGCTTTGGCTGTTATATTGTCAGTGAAACAGGAACATAGGAACTGAAATTGGCCATTTAGGCCATTGAGCCTGTCTCGCCATTTTAGATCATGGCTCATCAGCGCTTCAATGCAAGTTGCTCTCTCTACCAGTACATCCCTTAATGTCAGTAATCTTCAGAAATTAAATCTTGAAGCTATTCAATGATTGAACTGGGGTAGGGCATTCCAAAGATTCACCAGCTTTGGAATAAAGAAATACTTCCTCATCTCAGTTCCAAATGACTTGCCCCTTATTCTAAGATTATTTCCCTTTGTTTGAGAGTCACCAGTCTGTGCAAGTAATCTATCTTTAACCACAGTGTCATGGCCTGTAAGAATTTTGTAAGTTTCAATTAGATTACCTTTCATTTTTCGTATCTGTTGAGAATATAGCTGAGTTTTCTCAATCTCTTTTACAAAAAAATCTCACTATTCCAGGGATTAATCAGGTGAACCTCTGTTGCACTCCCTATTTGCTAAGTTTTGTGAAGGGTAGGTCGTGCCTCACAAACCTTATTGAGTTCTTTGAGAAGGTGATCAAACAGGTGGATGAGAGTAAACTGGTTGATGTGGTGTATATGGATTTTAGTAAGGTTCCCATGGTAGGTTATTGCATAAAATACCGAGTCATGGGATTGAGGGTGATTTAGCGGTTTGGATCAAAAGTTGGCTAGTTGGAAGAAGACAGAGGGTGGTAGTTGATGGGAAATGTTCATCCTGGAGTTCAGTTACTAGCGGCGTACCGCAAGGATCTGTTTTGGGGACACTGCTGTTTGTCATTTTTATAAATGACCTGGATGAGGGCGTAGAAGGATGAGTTAGTAAATTTGCAGATGACACTAAAGTCGGTGGAGTTGTGGATATTGCGTAAGGATGTTGCAGATTACAGAGGGACATAGATAAGCTGCAGAGATGGGCTGAGAGGTGACAAATGGAGTTTAATGCAGAAAAGTGTGAGGTGATTCACTTTGTAAGGAGTAACAGGAATTCAGAGTACTGAGCTAATGGTAAGATTCTTGGTAGTGTGGATGAGCAGAGAGATCTCGGTGTCCATGTACATAGATCCCTGAAAGTTGCCACCCAGGTTTATAGGGTTGTTAAGAAGGTTGTGTTAGGTTTTATTGGTAGAGGGATTGGGTTTTGGAGCTATGAGTTCATATTGCAGCTGTACAAAACTCTGGTGCGGCCACACTTGGAGTATTGTGTACAGTTCCGGTCGCCGCATTATAGGAAGGATGTGGAAGCATTAGAAAGGGTGCAGAGGAGATTTACCAGGATGGTGCCTGGTATGGAGGGAAGGTCTTATGAGGAATGGCTGAGGGACTTGAGGCTGTTTTCGTTAGAGAAAAGAAGGGTAAGAGGTGACTTAATAGAGACATACAAGATGATCAAAGGATTAGATAAGGTGGACAATGAGAGCCTTTTTCCTCGGATGGAGATGGCTAGCTTTATATTGAGGGATGATAGATATAGGATAGGTGTCAGAGGTAGTTTCTTTACTCAGAAAGTAGTAAGGGCGTGGAATGCCCTACCTGCAACAGTAGTAGACTCGCCAAGTCTAAGGGCATTTAAATGGTTGTTGGATAAACATATGGATAATAGTGGAATAGTGTAGGTTAGATGGGCTTCAGTTTGGTTTCCCAGGTCGGCGCAACATCAAGGGCTGAAGGGCCTGTACTGCGCTGTAGTGTTCTAAGTTCTATGTTCTAAGTATATCCTTCCTTAGATAATAAGATCGAAACTGTACATAATACTAATGCAGGTGTGGTCTTACCGGGCTATACATAATTTTAATACAATATCTTTACATCTGTGCTCAAATCCCTTTGAAAAGAATTCCAACATACAAACTGCCTTCCTAATTGCTTGGTATATCTACATTCTAGCTTCTGGCAACTCACGTACAATAGACCCCTTTGGGCATTGGCAGTTCCCAAACTCACATCACGTAACAAATACCAAGCAAACTAATCTCCAAACTCTGAGGCCTAAGTCTTGGCTCTGCAACTGGATCATCAGCTTCCTCACCCACAGACTGCAATCAGTGAAGATAGGCAACAGCACCTTCTCCATGACAATCCTCAATACTGGTGTCCTGAAAGGATGCATACTCAACCCCTTGCTGTACACCTTGTATATTCATGACTGTGTGGCCAAATTTCAGCCAAATTCCATCTACAAGTTCGCTGACGATACTACTGCTGTAATCCGGATATCAAACAATGACGAGACAGAATACAGGAAAAAGACAGTCACCTGGTGGCATGGTGTAATAGTAACGATCTCTTCCTTAATGTCAGCAAAACTAAAGAGCTGTTCATTGACTTTAGGAAGCAAGTTGGAGAGCATGCTTCATCTACATCAATACAGCTTAGGTGGGGATGGTCAAGAGCGTTAAGCTCCTAGGAGTGGTGATCTCCAGCAATCTGTTCTGGACAACACATGTTGATGCAATGGTCAAAAAGGCACAACAACGCCTCTTCTTCCTCAGGAAGCTGGGCCTATCCATTACGACTCTCACCAATTTTTATAGATGCTCTATAGAATGCTTTCTATCTGGATGCATCACAGCTTGGTTTGGAAACTGTTCTGCCCAAGTAGAAAATTACAAAGAGTTGTGAATGCAGCCCAGTCTATCACGCAAGCCAACCTTCCATCCATTGACTCCATCTACACTTCTCACTGCCTCAGAAAGGCAACCAACATCACAAAAACCTTTGGTTATAATCTCTTCCAACCGCTTCCATCAGGCAGAAGATATAAAAACTTAAACACAAGGACCAACAGGTTCAACAACAGCTTGTTCCCCGCTGTTATTAGACTTCTGAACGGGCCTCTCAAATTTAAAATCTAGTGTTGATCTTAATTTTTGTGCACCTTCTTTGCAGCCATAACATTGTATTCCTCACTCTGTCCTATCTTTCTATTGTCTGCATATGGTATAATCTGTCTGTACTGCATGCAAAACAGAACTTCTCACTGTACTTAGGTAAATGTGACGATAATAATAAATCAATTCAAACATTCAGCCTTTCTGTGTTTTCTACCAAAGTGCATTCCACCTGCCATAGTCTCCAAAATGTAAAGTGCACTTGACTGGTCAATCACAGAGTCTCTGACAGTCAGTGTCACTACCAATTTGCACTCCCTCATTGTATTCGTCTCTAACAGCTGATCTCAGTGACCAAATTCCTTGCTGTGGGCATCTCTGACAGTTAATCTTGCCGTTGTCTGCATACCCTCACTGCTTGCACATTAATTGTCATGCCAATACATGATTTCTGCTTCCAGAAGCCACATGGCTAAAAAAAAGTGTATGCTCTTAACAAGCTTTGTCAGCTTGTTGCAGCATATTTCTGTTTGTTCTGGATGGACGATCATTGCAGTGTAAAGTACGTTTTGTGCTTTATTAGGAACTGGTCTGTGAAGGTAGTATGTTATCTCCATGCGGCTTCTCTGTAAGAGCAGCTCAGCTAGTCCCACTCCTCTGCTGTTTCTCTGTAAACTTGCACTTTTTTCTCCAACTGTTTATCTAATAAGTTTGTGCAGAACAAAGAAAAATCATGAGGAATGCTGTCATGTCCCACATCCAATATCTGAGTAATGCAAGTTGATCAGGAGTCCTGGAATCAAAGTGCAACCATAGAAGTGACTCCCATGCTTGAAAGCAGCAAGGAGGATTTTGGATGTTACAGAGGTGTGGAAACAGAGGCCTATAAGCAGTGTAGCCAGCAGAAGACAGACATCATAAATTTCTGGTAAAACTCAAAAAATTATTCACAGATAGTGAAGTAATTAAAATCTTTATTCAAAGATGTTGAGAATAATTACAACAATCCAGAACATGTCACCTATTGCCTCCACAGTTGCAAGAAGAATGAAATCTTTTTCTTTCAGCAACTATAGCAGGACATGATGGACTATGAATACCTCTCACTGTATTTATGACCAGCACAACTGAGCTGATTGCTTCTGAGACATAACAACCAAAGGCGATCTTCTCATTTTTGTCCTTTAAAGAGGGAAGATGAAAGTATCCGCAATGAATTGAAAATATATGTGTTTGAGGAAAATATTCCAATAAAAAATAATGGTTTCATCACAACTGATGATGTAACAGCTATGCTTGGTACAAGCTGGCTTTGTTGTAATTTGCAGAAATAATCCTGATTTCCCTTCTTTGGGTCGATCACTTCAATATAAATCTACCATCAAGCATTCATGATGCTTATAGCATCAAACCACTTGTTTAAATCTTTGGTTGACAAATTTGATGTCAATAATGAATGAATGCTGATGACAGGTGATTGCATCAAGTAAAGGCCTAGCAAAGATTTTTGGATTTGATACCTGACATTGTCACTTTTCTCAAATCAAAAACTGAAATGTGCAGTAAGCTGTCAAACAATGTCTGGCTGCTTGACTTCAGGCTCCTTACAGATATAAGATCAAGAAACATAGGAGCAGAAATAGGTTATTCAGCTCATCAACTCTGCTCTGCCATTCTAAGAAATCAAGGCTGATCTGATAATCTTCAACTCCACGTTCTTGCCTTTTCCCAATAACTCTTGATTTAAAACCTATCTTATCTTGGCCTTGGATATGCTAAACAACCCAGGCTCTCTGAAGTATTCCACGCATTCACTACCCTCTGAGAGAAGAAATTCCTCCTCATCTCTGTTTTAAATGTCTAACTCTGTTATTCTGAAATTATGTCATTTGGTCCTAGATTCTCCTACAAAGGAAAACAACCTCTCTGCATCCATCCTGCCAAGTCCCCTAAGAATTTTGTATGTTTCAATAAGGTTGCCTCTCATTGTTCTGAATTCCAATGAGTGCAAGCCAAGCCTACTCAATGCCTCCTCATAAGACATACCTGGTATCAGCCTAGTGAACCCTTTTTAGACTGCCTACAATGTCAGTGAATCTTTCTGTGGATTTGGGGCACAAAATTGTTCACAGTTTTCCAGCAGTGGCCTGGCTAGTGCCTTGTATTGCTTTAACAAAAATCTCCCTACATTTATGCTCCATTTCCTGCTGACCTTAGAAGCTAGCTTTTCGTGGTTCATTGCCAAGGATCCCAAAATCCGTCTGTTCTGTAATTTCTGCAATCTCTCTCCATTGAAATAATGTTCAGCTCCTCTATTTTTCCTGTCAATGTGCTTAATGTCACCATTACTGCATTGTATTCAACATTTCCTCTAAATTGCATAGCTGCAGATGCACAAAGTTGCTCTGACTTCCGTGTGTGGCTCCAGAAGTCGGTGCTGCACACAGTACTCAGAGATCCATGCAGCCCTTAAGAAAATTAGAGGGAACTTGAATTGTATATTCCTAATGACAAGTCTTTGCCCACTTGCTTAACCTGTCCATATCCCTCAGCAGACTCTGTCATCCTCAACATTTGCCTTCCCATCTATTTTTGTATCACCCACAAACTTAGCTGTGGTATATTTGCTTTTCTCATTAAGGTCATTTTATATCTTGTAAATAATTATGGTCCCTTCACTGATCCTGTGGCATTTACCAGTTACCGATTGCCACTCTTAAAATGAACGCCTTATCCCAATACTTTGCCTTCTATTCGTTAGTTAATCCTCTAACATTGTTAATATGATACCTCCAACCCCATGGGCCCTTATCTCATTAAGGAGTCTAATGCATAGTGTAATACAGTGTCAAAACTGAATGAGATGAACAGTGAACTATAAGGAAAGGACAGAGGCTTCGCACATTTGGCCAGTGCTGTGAATGCACTTAAAAAGAGGAACACTGATATGGTAGACAGGAAAAAACATTCTAATGTGAACCCCACTGCTTGTAAGGATGGTAGAGTCAGAAACCCTCATACCATTTGAGAAATATTTCAATGTGTACTTGCAATGCCAAAGCATATAAGACTGTGGACCAGATAATGGGATGAGAACAGTTAGGTGCTAGTTTTTGACTGGAACAGACTTGATGGGTCAAAGAGCCTTTTTCTCAGCTGCAGACCTTTATGACTAATGTGTAACTGGGTCAGTGGTCCTTCAATCAAAAACTAAAATGCTGCAATACTTCCCACAACTGGAGGAAATACTGGAAAAAAATACAACATCATGCGTCAAACGGTCTGTACTGTCTATGTTCTGTGTTCTTTAATTTCAACAATTAGATGGAACCTAAAATTTAATCATGTTTGCCTCAAATCCATTCCTTCATACAGATGTTGGCTACCAAATTCTATCAGGTGTTTCAAATACAAAGGAGTGAAGTTGATATGGAGATAATTACTTTGCAAATTGAAATTGAGCTGAAAGTCAGATCAAGGGACAGTGGTTTCTGGGACTTATATTCAGAGAAAACATATTCACTTCTATTATCCTGTGCAATTAAACTGAGAGTTTACATTATCGCCATGTACCTCTATGAGACCGTCTACCTGGGGAAAATAATCAAGTCCAAGTATTGCACCCATGTCACAGATAGCCATTTGATGCACACCATATGACTTGCAGTCTCAAACCACAAACAGACAATGTTGGAGTCACAGGTATCACGGTGTTTAAGCAGCAATGAGTTTGCTACATCCATTAAAAGTGGCCTAAAGATTTATTTTAATTTTTAAGAAATGATTAAATATGTATTCATAGTTCATACCAATGCTAATTGATGATGTCTACCACAAGTTTCAAGAGAAAGAATCTTACCATCTTTGAAGTTTTCTGAGGTTATATCAAAAAGAGGATCCCTACCCAACTGATAACAAAATGTGGAGCTGGATGAACACAGCTGCAGGGTTCCCAAATGGAATATGAGTTGCTATTCCTGCAACCTTCGGGTGGCATCGTTATAGCACTGCAGGAGGCCTAGGATGGACATGTTGTCTAAGGAACAGGAGGGGAAGTTAAAATGGGCCGTGACTGGGGAGGTGCAGTTGTTTATTGCGAACCAAGCGGAGGTGTTCTGCAAAGCGGTCCCCAAGCCTCCAATGTAGAGGGAGCCACAATGGATGACCCCACCCCCCGAGCACCAAACCATCATCTCCCAAACCATTCACAACCTCATTAGCTCAGGTGACCTCCCACCAACAGCCTCCAACCTCATTGTTCCCCGCTTCTATTTCCTTCCCAAAATCCACAAATCCGCCTGCCAAGGTCAACCCATTGACTCCGCCTGCTCCTGCCCCACCGAACTCATCTCCACCTATCTGGACTCCATTTTCTCCCCCTTGGTCCAGGAACTCCTCACCTACGTCCGTGACACCACCCATGCCCTCCACCTCCTCCAGAACTTCCAATTCCCCGGTCCTCAACACCTCATTTTCACCATGGACGTCCAGTCCCTATACACCTGCATTCCCCATGCAAATGGCCTAAAGGCCCTCTGCTTCCTCCTGTCCGCTGACCTGATCAGTCCCCCTCCACTGACACGCTCATCCGCCTAGCTGAACTCGTCCTCACCCTCAACTTCTCTTTTGATTCCTCCCACTTCCTACAGACAAAGGGGGTGGCCATGGGTACCCACATGGGCCCAAGCTATGCCTGCCTCTTTGTAGGTTACATGGAACAGTCCCTCTTCCGCACCTACACTGGCCCTAAACCCCACCTCTTCCTCTGTTACAGTGATGACTGTATTGGCACCACCTCGTGCTCCCCAGAGGAGCTTGAACAGTTCATCCACTTCACCAACACCTTCCACCCCAACCTCAAGTTCACCTGGACCATCTTCAACACATCCCTCACCTTCCTAGACCTCTCTGTCTCCATCTCAGGCAACCAACTAGAAACTGATGTCCATTTCAAGCACACCGACTCCCACAGCTACCTAGAATACACCTCCTCCCACCCAACTTCCTGCAAAATTTCCACCCCCTATTCCCAATTC
Source organism: Stegostoma tigrinum (assembly GCF_030684315.1). Classification (NCBI taxonomy): domain Eukaryota; kingdom Metazoa; phylum Chordata; class Chondrichthyes; order Orectolobiformes; family Stegostomatidae; genus Stegostoma; species Stegostoma tigrinum. The sequence goes on from NC_081355.1 coordinate 45,357,782, forward strand.
CTTCGCCACCGCTGCATCTGCTCCCAGGGTGAGGCATTCTACTCCCGTACATCCCAGATGTCTTCGTTTTTCAAGGAACGCAAATTCCCCCCGCAGTGGTCGAGAACGCCCTTGACTGTGTCTCCCGCATTTTCCGCAACTCATCCCTCACACCCTGCCCCCGCAATGACCGCCAAAAGAGAATGCCCCCAGACCTCACATACCACCCCATCAACCTCCGGATACCACGCATCATCCGCCGACACTTCTAACATCTACAATCCGACCCCACCACCAAAGACATTTTTCCATCCCCACCCTTGTCTGCCTTCCAGGGAGACCACTCTCTCCGGGACTCTCTTGTCCGCTCCACACTCCCCTCCAACCCCACCACACCCAGCACTTTCCCCTGCAACCGCAGGAAGTGCTACACTTGCCTCCACACCTCCTCCCTCACCCCCATCCCAGGCCCCAATATGACTTTCCACATCAAGCAGATGTTCACCTGCACATCTGCCAATGTGGTATACTTCATCTGCTCTACCCGTTGTGGCTTCCTCTACATTGGGGAAATCAAGCGGAGGCTTGGGGACTGCTTTGCAGAACGCCTCCGCTCGGTTCGCAATAAACAACTGCACCTCCCAGTCACAAACCATTTTAACTCCCTCTCCCATTCCTTAGACGACATGTCCATCCTGGGCCTCCTGCAGTGCCACAATGATGCCACCCGAAGGTTGCAGGAACAGCAACTCATACTCCGCTTGGGATCCCTGCAGCCCAATGGTATCAATGTGGATTTCATAAGCTTCAAAATCTCCCCTCCCCCCACTGCATCCCAAAACCAGCCCAGCTTATCCCTGCCTCCCTACCCTGTTCTTCCTCCCACCTATCCCCTACTCTCACCTCAAGCCGCACCTCCATTTCCGACCTACTAACCTCATCCCGCTCCCTTGACCTGTCCATCCTCCCCGGACTGACCTATCCCCTCCCTACCTCCCCACCTAAACTCTCCTCTCCACCTATCTTCTCCTCTATCCATCTTCGGTAGCCTCCCCTTCTCTCCCTACTTATTTCAGAACCTTCTCTCCATCCCCCTTTTCTGAGGAAGGGTCTAGGCCGAAAATGTCAGCTTTTGTGTTCTTCAGATGCTGCTTGGCCTGCTGTGTTCATCCAGCTCCACGCTTTGTTATCTTGGGTTCTCCAGCATCTGCAGTTCCCATTATCTCTAACCCACTGGTCATATTTGGCTACCAGACAATACGATCTTATTAAGCAGCTAATTAACAACCCTCTTTTGGATGAAAGCCCAAAGATATCAGGCAGGAGTCAGCCGGTAAAATAATAGGAGGGCCTAAAGTAATAGAGTGGTGCATGCCACTGTAGCAGATAAGAGAACCTGAGGGTGAAATTTAGAAATTTATTAAAATTATTTGTGGACACAGCTACGAAGCCATTATTGTGGATAGACTTCTCCTCAGGATGGTATTTGGTAGCAGCAGTGATCTGTGGCAGTAGCGACTACAGAGGTCAGGATGGTGGGGAATAAATAAAGAAGGTCTCTTGAACTTCCACCCATGAGACTGTCGTCAGTGACTGACTGAGTTTCTAGTAAGAGCTGAGTAGAATATTGTCCTAGATAATAAAATGTGAGGCTGGATGAACATAGCAGGCCAAGCAGCATCTCAGGAGCAGTCCTGCTGGCTATTTAATTGCCACTAATAGGCTCGATTCTATTGCTCACCTAGCTCTGACAAGATAAATGGTGGTGGGAATGACCTGATATTCTGATTTTACCACTGGCCTTGACTCCAGGGGTTTCAATATTCTGTTTAGTAGGTGTGTGTAGCACTGGGACAACCTTCTGCATGTAAAGTCCAGATCTTTGTTTTCTGCAAAAGGAGCAGGTGAAATTCCTTCAAAGTTAAACAGTTGTGAGTCTCCAATGTTGCCATAACTGCGTATTTTAATTGTTTTTGGAATGTGGCATTACTGGTAAGACCAGTATTTATTGCACATATTTAATTTCCATCATTGATGTTTTTCTGTCCCACCTACTTCAACCATGCAGACGTACCTGCATAAATGTCACATAGTTTTGACACAGAGGCATATAGAAACAATGATATAGTTACAAGTCAGGATGGTCTATGCCATAGAGGATAATTTGTAGATGGAGGTGTTCCCATGAATTGTTGCCTTGTTCTTCTAGGCGGTAGAGGTCTTGTGTTTGGAAGGCTGTCAAAGAAGTCTTGGTCAGTTTCTGCAGTATTGCTGTGCATCAAGGTGGAAAATGAGTGAATTTTGAAGATGGTGAATGGAGTGCCAACTCAGCTGCTCTTGTCCTGAACGAAATTGAGCTCATCCAGGCATGTGACGTGTACTCCAGCAAACTCCTAACTCATGTCCTGTAGAAAGTGGACACGGTAACTTGCCACTGAATTCTCAACTTCCGACCTGCTCTTCTACATACAGTGGTGTGGCTAGCTCAATTCAATTTCTGGTCATCAGTAGCTCCTATGATGTTCGTGGGTAGCATTATAGGAACATAGATACATAGAAAATAGATTATGATTAGATTAGATTCCCTACAGTGTGGAAACAGGTCCTTTGGCCTAACAAGTCCACACTGCCCTTTGGAGCATCCCACCCAGAACCGTCCTCCTATAACCCACACATCCCTGAACACTACAGGCAAATTAGCACGGCCAATCCACTTAGCCTGCACATCTTTGGACTGTGGGAAGAAACTGGAGCACCTGGAGAAAACCCAAGCAGACACGGGGAGAACATGAAAACTCCGCACAGACAGTTGCCTGAGGCTGGTTGTGAGGCTGCAATTCTAACCATTGAGCCACCGTGCACCATGCCATTCGGTCCTTCAAGCCTGCATCATATCCGTTGATCCCTTTAGCTATGAGGACCATGTCCAGCTCCCTCTTGAATATATCTAACACATTGGCCCCAACAGCTTTCTGTGGTAGAGAATTCTACCTCAGGTTCACAACTGAGTAAAGTAATTCTTCCTCATCTCAGTCCTGAATGGCTTACCCCTTATTCTTAGACTGTGACCCCTAGTTCTAGACATCCCCAACATCAGGAACATCCTTCCTGTATCTAGCCTCTCCAGATCCATCAGGATTTTATATATTTCTATGAATTCCCCCTATGAATTATAAATTCCAGTGAGTACAAGCCCAGTTGATCTAGCCTTTCCTTGTATGTCAGTCCTGGATCCTGGGAATCAGTTTGGTGAACCTTTGCTGGACTCCCTCAATAGCAAGAATGTCCTTCTTTCGACTAGGGAACCAAAATTGCATGCAACACTCAAGGTGTGGCTTCACCAAGGCTCTGTATGGCTGTAGCAAAACATCCTTACTCCTATACTCAAATCCTCTTGCCATGAAGGCCAGCTTGCCATTAGCTTTTTTCACTGTCTGCTGCACCTGCATGCCAACCTTCAGTAACTGTTACAACATGACACCCAGGTCTTGTTGCACCTCAGTGCTTCAGCTTTTCCTAAACTGTCATTGTTCAGATAGTAATCTTGCTTTTGCTACCAAAGTGGATGACCTCTCATTTATCCAAATTATATTGCATTTGCTAAGTATTTTCCCACTCAACTGGCCTGTCCAAGTAATCCTGCAGTCTCTTAGCATCCTCCTCATAGCACATACTGCCAGCCAGTTTAGTATCATCCAAAAATTTTGGAGATATTGCATTCAATTCCTTCTTTCAAATCATTAAAATACATCATGAACAACTGGGGTCCCAGCACGGAGCCCTATGATATCCCTGAAACGGATGCATTTATTCCAATTATTTGCTTCCTATCTGTCAATGAGCTCTCTAACCACGTCAAAACGTTACCTCCAATACTATTAGCTTTAATTTTGCATATTAATCTTCTGTGTGGGATCTTGTCAAAAGCCTTTTGAACGTCCAGTTACACAACATCCACTGATTCACCCTTGTCCACTCTACTGGTCATATCCTCAAAAAATTCCAGAAGATTTGTCAAGCATTATTTCCCTTCAGTGGATCCATGCTGACTGGGACCGATCCTGTTATCACTTTTCAAATGATCCAAATAATTGACTCTAACATTTTCCCCCAGCCGATGTCAGGCTAATTGGCCTATAATGATCCATTTTCTCTTTCCCACCTTTTTTAAAAGGTGGGGTTACATTAACTACCCTCTAATCTATTGGTACTCTTCCAGAATATATAGAATGCTGAAACATGATCACGAATGCAGGGTCCACTATTTCTAGGCCCACTTCTTTAAGTACTCTGGGATGCAGAGCATCAAGTCCTGGGCACTTGTCGGGTTTTAATCCCACCAATTTCCCTAATACCATTTGTAGATTGATAAGGATCTCTTTTAGTTCCTCCTTCATGCTTGACCCTCGGGCTCCCAGCACTTCCAGAAGGGTATTTGTGTCCTCCTTAGTGAAGACATATCCAAAGTATTTATTCAACTGGTGTGCTATCGCTTTGTTGTCCAGAATGAATTCACCTGATTCTAATGGTAAGGGACCCAGTCTTCACTTGTCTTTTTCTCCTTACATATCTATAGAAGCTTTTGCAGCCAGTTTTCCACAAGCTTAGCTTATATTCAAATTTCCCCTTCTGAATTAAATCCTTTGTTCTCCTCTGCTGAATTTTAAATTTCTCCAAGTCCTCAGGTTTGCTGCTTTTTCTTGCCAATTTATATGCCTCCTCTTTGGCTTTAAGACTATCCTTGATCTCCCTTGTTAGCCATGGTTGAGCTACCATCCGTGTTTTACTCTTATACTATCCATGTGTTCTTTAAATATTTGCCATTACCCACCCACCATTAACCCCTTAAGTACTTTTGGCCAGTTTATCCTTGCCATTGTATATCTCATATCATCAAAGTCAGCTTTCTTCAAGGACCCTAGTCTCAGCTATAACTGGCACAGTCCATCTGAAGACTTCTACCATATCAAGGTCACACTTCTCCAGAGCATCTTGTACCACAACGTTGCTAATTAATCCTCTCTCATTACACAATACCCAGCCTAGGATGGTCTACTCTCTAGTTGGTACCTCGACATATTGGCCAAAGGAAACCATCTCTCATACATTCCAGGAAATCTTCCTTTATCGCATTACTACCAGTTTGGTTAGTTCAATCAATATGCAGATTGAAGTCACCCATAATGACTGCTGTACCCTTACTGAACGCATCTCTAATTTCTTGTTTGATGCCATCGCTAACTTCACAACTACTGTTTGGTCGTCTGTATAGAAAACCCACTAACTTTTTTCTCCCTTTGGTGCTCCTCATCTCCACCCAAACAGATCCAAACTGTCCAGGCTAATGTCCTTCCTTACTTTGTGTTAATCTCCTTCTTAACCAGCAGTGCTATCCCACCTCCCTTTCCTTTTTGTCCATCTTTCCTTAAAAGTGAATACCCTGGTATTGAGTTCCCATCCTTGGTTACCTGGAGCCAGGACTCTGTGATTCCAATCACATCATATCCAGTAATAACTGTCTATGCAGGGAATTCATCCACTGTATTACAAATGCTTCTTGCAATGAGACAATGAGCTTTCAGGCTCATTTTTTTAAAAACAACTATTGCCCTTTTATAATTTTGATGAAATGTGGCCCTTTTTGATTTTAGTCTTTGGTTTCTCTGCCTTCCACTTTCATTATTTCTCTTACTGCCGCTTGTTTCTGTCGTCACTTTACTTCCCTCCAACTTCCTGCATTGGTTCCCATCCACCTGCCATATTAGTTTAAATCCTCCCCAACCGCACTAGCAAACACACCGTCTAGGACATTGGTTCCAGTCCTGCCCAGGTGCAGACTGTTCAGTTTGTACTGGCCCCACCTGCCCCAAAACTAGTTTCACTGTCCCAAGAATTTGAATCCCTCCCTCTTGCACCATCCCTCAAGCCACGTATTTTTTCCTAGCTATTCTGCAAGTGAATACTCTGACTACACATGGCACTGGTAGCAATCCCAAGACTAGTATCTCAGGAGGTCCTACTTTTTAGTTTAATACCTAACTCATTAAATTTAGCTTGTAGAACCTCCTCCCATTTTTTACCTATATGAGTGGTACCTATATGCATCACGACAGCTAGCTATTCACTTTCCCTGTACAGAATGTCCTGCATCTGCTCCAAGACATCCTTGACCCTTGCACCAAGGAAGCAACATACCATCCCGGACTTTTGTTTGCGACTGCACAAATGCCTATCTGTTCCCCTACCACTTTACCTCTGCCACTCTTTTTCCTGTCCTCCTGTGCAGCAGAGCAAGCCGTCATGCCATGAACCCGGCTGCTGCCGTATTTCCCTGTTAGCCCTCCCCCCCAACAGTATCCAAAAAGGGATGTCTGTTTTGGAGTGCAATGACCACAGGGGACCCTTGCGCTGCCTTACAGATCTTCCTCGGCCTGGTGGTCACCCATTCCCTATCTTCCTTATAATTTTATCAGTGGTGTGACCAACTTACTGAATGTACTATCCATAATTTCCTCAGCCTCGCAGATGATCCAAAGTGAATCCAATTGCAACTCCAGAGCCATTAAAGGGTCATAGAGCGCGGGCATAGAGACACAAGTCCTGCACTTGAAGGATTCAGGGACAGCGGATGGATCCCTGAATTCCCACATCACACAAGAGGTGTACAAAACAAAATTTGATACAGAACCCAAAATGTAGGCAATGTTAGGGTAAAAATCTGAAAGCTTAGACAAGAAAGATAGATTTTAATGGCCACCATAAAGAAAGAAAAGTTGAAGGACAGAATTCTAGAGTTTTAAACTCAGGTAGGTGAAAGACATGACCACCAATGGTGGAGAGAAGGAAATGAACAAGAAACCAGATTGCAGAGATGATAAATGCGCTTTCGTATCATAGGGAGATTGTTAGACTGTCTCTTGATGCGCACTGCCTGGAATTAATGTAGCACAAGTATTATTTTCCACTTACCAGTCCAAACCCAAATACTGTTGGCTCGAAGTATATGTGAATATTCATCCTGGGTTACATTGTACTGTTGCACTACTGTCATGTGCCTGGTAACATTGCATCAATTTCAGAATCACAGAAGTCTTATAGAAATTCTTCAGAAGTGTCATTGGACTCAAAATGTTGACTCTGTTTTCTCTCCACAGATGCTGCCAGACATGCTGAGTTTCTCCAGCATTTTCTGTTTTTATTTGTTTCAGATCTCCAGCATCCACAGTTCTTTGTTTTATTTCTGTCCAATTTTGTTCCTTTGTTTAGACTTTATGGTGGGATTATACAATTGAGTGGCTTACTAGGTTATTTCAAAGGGTAGTTAGAAATCACATTTAGGCCTGACCAGGCGAGGGTAAAATTTCTTCCTTAAAAAGGACAACAACCAGATGCTGGTTGTTTTATGACAATTGACAATGGTTGCATGCTTGCCATTTTGATTCCAGATTTTATGGAATTCAAATTTCATCACCTGTCATGTTGGGACTCAAACTCATGTTCCCACAACTAAGGTCGTACACTAATACAGTTATAATCACCTTTTAAGTATGCACAGCTGGTGACTGCAAATGTCATCACAATTGGTATTGCATTTTCATCAGTGGAAGATAGTTGAGGATGAGATTGAATATCTAGATGTTAGGAATTACTATTGAGGGTCAGAATTGATTACTGGGACATGAGAGGCAGGTGATATGGTGGGTAAAAGATGTCATACATTCACTGCCATGAAGTAATTCAGTTTTTTTCTAGCACTGCAGTCAGGCCCTTATGGTCAAATTTGGGAGTTAACATCCCTATCTACCCACATTCATTCCTTCCAAGAGTGGATCTTCAGGGCCTCCCTGCTCACTGTGGAGTTCTGTCATCCTTCATCTTATCCACTTCAAGATACTTCCAGCACTATCTGTGAACCATGCAGCTTCTCTACGATCTGGTGCTGCATTATCCTTCCATCTAATTGCAGCGTCAATAATCGCCAGTAGCTTCCTTTCATTCCAAGCAGCTTCAAGACAGAAAGACCGCCTTAATGAGTTGGCTCCTACCATGCGTTAATGCTTTTGATTCTTTGTTCAGTGTGCAGGTAGCCAATAGCATGGATCATGCTAGCTTGCAACAGGCATAGCTATAGGCAGGTCATGAATGATTTTTCGAACATTCTAAAAATTTTAGTGTTATCACATTTGCAGTCAAACAAGCCAGACTAGATCCCTGAAACATTATACTTTCTGGAATATATTGAAAATAATTTTCACTGTGTACCAGCAGTATTTGTGATCTGTGTTTTTCAATTTTAATTGGTTTTAATCAGTGAGTCTGTTATGTTTTTTATTTTATCTGCTTGGCTTGAGAAGAATTTCCCATAATTTTATGGCAGTTGGCAAACTGTAATGCAGAGTAATAAACCATCCATTATGTACTGTACTGAGGTGAATGGGGTAATGGCTCCTTGTTGTCATAGGGACGAATTCCTGGCAGTAGTTCATTCAATCAGTGCTTTGAATTCAAAAGGCAGCATTCAAACATAATTAAACTCGTTTACTTTGGCAAAATCAAGTATTATTACATTGCATGAAAAGTAATTCATACTAAAAAAAATGTCTGGACCACGATCTGAAGTACTTCTTAAAGGTGTCTTCACTTTAAATTGGCCTAAAGCAAGGCTACTGTTAGAAACATAAGGACCTTAATCTCTCTATTCATCCAAATTTACAAACAAAAATTTTAAAACAATCATCGAAAAGGTATGCCGATAGATACTGTATGTTTTTGATATTTGAAATTTTACAGAGTTTTTGAGATCTCAGGCAAGATATGTGCAGCATTTGGAAATCAACCTCACATTGTTTGACTTATACTAGTATGTCTGTTTTGATTGGGAAATTTGGAGGGTGAGGATTTATATTCCTGTAGTTGTAAACATTCTATATATTTAAAATATAATGGATTATTTATTATCCAAACACATTTTTGAATAAAATAAATGAAAACAAGTGGCGACATGGGTTCTTCACTATACTGTGTTAGCAATCTGTCAGTCTGCACACAGTCTGCTACATGCTTTAGTTTGGATTCATGGCTTAGGCTGTTTGTAAGATTATCATGGTAAAGCTAAAGATCAGATGTAATGGTGTGGAATCTTTCAAGTGTGAGTCTTGTCTACTTACTGGAATATCACTGAATATTCCACCAATCAGGAGGTTCTATGGATTCTGAAGGCATTAAGTTCCCAATTGCAGGTCTTCTGATAGCATTAGGTTCCCAATTTCAGAAGTCCTCCACAAAAGGAGCCATTCAAAGGTTGTTTACTCCTGAGCTTGGTGCCACCACATTGGAGGCCACGGCTACTGGCTCGAGAGCTAACCCAGAGTCTCAGGATCTAGGCATTAGTTTAAGTCATTTACCGGGAATATTCCAAAGGGAATATTCTTGCTGAAACAGGCAAGTGTAACTGTGTTGAAATAACTCCACAGACATCAGTACCTCATCACCAAGTCACCCTTTATTTACACATGCACTGTATTTGACACTGGTCTGGTTTCCTCATAGCCAGGTCTCAGGGTGAAGAGAACCTCTGACCCTCCTGTTTATGTCTTTCGGCGGGGTCTCCCTAATTGGGGCTTTAACCTGGTCCAATCAGCGACTCATTTCTGTGGAGTTCCACCTGGCTGACCTTGTTACAATCACTACAGTGTAAATCTGGAACTCGCTGCCAATAAGGGTTGTTGAGGCACAAATGTTCGAAATATTTAGATGTGCACTTGTGGTGTCAAGGCATACAAGCCTCTGGGCCAAGTGTTGGAAAATGGGATTAAAATAGTTTGGTGGTTGTAAGGATGGCACAGATGCAATCGGTTGAAGGGCCTTTTTCTGCATCGTATATCTCTGTGATGAAAATTAAAATTTTAAAAAGAGCACCACAGTGCTTCTTTCTGAGTTGCTCACAGCACTAACAGTTAGTCGTATTCTTTGCCTTGAGATTTCAGAACAGTACTGGATGGTTGACAGCAAATGGAGGTAGTGGGAAAACAATAAATCAGGACAATGTCAGCAGTCAGTTGGACAAGGCAGGATTAAGTAAGGAAAGCCAGCATGGGATTTATCAAAATCACATTGTTTTTAACTGACCTGATTGAGGTTTTGATGGGGTAATGAAGAATGTTGGTGAGTGTTTATATATATAGATGCAGAATTTTCAGTAAAGTGCCCCATAATTTGCTTGCCAGCTAACTGAAACCCACTGAATAAAAGGAGTAATGGCAACATGAATACCAAATTGGCTGAGAATGGTTGTTTTTCCAACTGGAAGAAGCAGAGTTCCCTGGGGGTCAATAAGGTGCTGCAAATTTATTTGATACATTCTAATTACTTAGCTATTCTTAGATACAATCTTAAAATGTGCAAATGACTCAAAACTAAGTTGTGAACTCTGAGGACTTAGTTGCTGAATTCAAGAAGCCAGGCTGGTTGAATCGCCTGTATTATTACAGATGAGAATTAAAAAGGAGATAAAAACAAGATCAGATTCGAGAATAAAGTGAATAGACAGAGTGAGGGAAGCTTTCATTGGAGTGAGGCAGAGACACAGAGTATTTGGGAATTTGAGTCAAAGTGGGAATTCAGGACAGTAGGGTGAAATGAAGAGCTTTAGTTAAGGTTTATTATATGAATAAAGTCTCTCGAGTTAGAGGTGATTGGGAGAAGAAACACGGTTACACTCACGAAATTAGCAACTCAGGTACTACTGTATGGAAGTTAGAAATGGGCTTAACATATCCTGACCTGACAGGCAGTATGACAAACATGTGCTGTTCAATATCTCTCTGGTTCCTACCTTCTTTTCCTTTAATTATTCCTGTCATTCACAGCTTGATGGAAAAGATGAACTGGTTACAGCTGAAACACTGAAGAATTAAAAGTTTTTGACTATGATCTTGACTTCGGCAGGGTGGTGGCCCAGTGCTTAGCAGTGACTCACAATGCCTGTGCCCTGGGTTCGATTCCACCCTTGGGTGCTGTTGTGGAGTTTGCACATTCTCCACATGTCGGTATGTGTTTCCATTGGCGCTCCTGTTTCTTCCCACAGTCCAAACATGTGCAGGTTAAGTGGATTGGACATGCTAACTTGCCCATAGTGTCCAGGGATGCGCAGGCTAGGTGGATTAGCCATGTGAAATGCAGGGTTACAGGGACAGGGTAGGGGGTTGGGTCTGGGTGGGCTGTTCTTCAGTGGGTTGGTGCAGACTCAACAAGCTGAATGACCTGTTTTCACACTGTAGGGATTCTATGATTCCATGATTTATAACTTATCTGACATGCACAGAACTAAGATGTAAATTAAATGAAGCACATTCATCAGTGCACAGAATACATACATTAAGTTGCAAAAGATATAGAACATAGAACAATACAGTGCAGAACAGGCCCTTTGGCCCTTGATGTTGCGCCGACCTGTGAACTAATCTAAGCCCATCCCCCTACACTATCCCATCATCACTCATATGCTTATCCAAGGACTGTTTGAATGCCCCGAACATGGCTGAGTTAACTACATTGGCAGGCAGGGCATTCCACGCCCTTACCACTCTCTGAGTAAAGAACCTGCCTCTGATATTCGGCTTCAAATCTATCACCCCTCAATTTGCAGCTATGTCCCCTTGTACAAGCCGACGTCATCATCCTAGGAAAAAGACTCTCACTGTCCACCCTATCTAATCCTCTGATCATCTTGTATGTCTCTATTAAATCCCCTCTTAGCTTTCTTCTCTCCAATGAGAACAGACCTAAGTCCCTCAACCTTTCTTCATAAGACCTTCGATCCCAACCAGGCAACATCCTGGTAAATCTCCTCTGCACCTTTTCCAATGCTTCCACATCCTGTAATGGGGCAACCAGAACTGTACTCAATATTCCAAGTGAGGCCGCACGAGCATGTTGCACAGTTGCAGCATGACATCACGGCTCCGGAACTCAATCCCTCCACCAATAAAACCTCACACACCGTAAGCCTTCTTAACAGCATTATCAACCTGGGTGGCAACCTTCAGGGATCTATGTACATGGACACCAAGATCCCTCTGCACATCTACACTGCCAAGAATCTTTCCATTGACCCAATATTCTGCCTGCCTATTCTTCTTCCCAACGTGAATCACCTCACATTTATCTGCATTGAACTCCATTTGCCACCTTTCAGCCCAATTCTGCAGTTTATCCAAGTCTCCCTGCAACCTGCAACATTCTTGCACACTGTCCACCACTCTACCAACTTTAGTGTCATCTGCAAACTTATAAACCGACCCACCAATGCCTGTGTCCAAGTCATTTATAAAAATGACAAACAGCAGTGGTCCCAAAACAGATCCTTGAGGCACACCCACTAGTAATTGGACTCCAGGCTGAATATTTTCCATCAACCACCACTCGTTGCCTTCTTACAGAAAGACAGTTTCTAATCCAAACTGCTAAATCTCCTTCAATCCCATGACTCCGCATTTTCTCCAACAGCCTACCAAGTGGAACCTTATCAAACGCTTTACTGAAGTCCATGTACACCATGTCAATTGCCCTACCCCCATCCACATGCTTGGTCACCTTCTCAAAAAACTCAATGAGGTTTGTGAGACACATATGGTGTATGTTTTCTGAAAATTACGGCCACTATTGGCTTTCATTACAAGGGAATGTAGTGTAAGTGCAGAGGAACCTTGCTACAATTGTACAGGGCACTGATGAGCCCATATCTGCAGTATAGTTTTGGTCACCTTACCCATGACAGCATGCTTTGGAATGAATCGGTTCAGAGAAGGTTCATAGAGTCATGGAGTCACAGAGTAATACAGCATGGAAACAGGCCCTTTGGCCCAAACTGGTCCATGCTGACCATGGTGCCCATACAGCTAGTTCCAGTTGCCCTCATTTGGTCCATTTCCCTCTAAACACTTCCCATCCATGTACCTATCCAAATGTTTTTTAAATGTTCCTATTGTTCATGCCTCAGCCACTTGCTCTGGCAGCCCATTCTATATACGCAACACTCTCTGCATGGAGAATTTGCTTCTCAGGTCCTTCTTAAATCTATCTCTTCTCACATTAAACTTATACCCTCTAATTTTCTATTTCCTATCCCTGGGAAAAAGCCTATATGCATTCATTCTATCTAGGCCCCTCATAAATTTATACACCTCAATGAGGTCACCACACATTCTCCTATGTTCCAAGGAATAAAGTCCTATTCTGGCCTACCTCTCCCTACAATTCAGGCCTACTAGTCCTGGCAACATCCTCATAAATCTTCTTTGCACACTTTTTGGTTTAGCTATATCTTACCTTTAACAGGATGATCAAAACTAACATGATACCCGAAGTGTGACATCACCAATGACGTATGCAGCTGCAACAAAATGTCGCAACTCCTATACTCAATGTCCTGACCAATGAAGGCCAGCATGCCTTGTAGTGAATGAAACCTTTGAAGAGCAGGTGTGCATGCTGGAATGGATAGAGATAGAGGAAGCTGATGTGCTGAAAATTTTGTCAAACATTAAGATTGACAAGTCGCCAGGCCCGGACCAGATTTGTCCTCGGCTGCTTTGGGAAGCGAGAAATGCAATTGCTTTGCCACTTGCGAAGATCTTTGCATCCTCGCTCTCCACTGGAGTCGTACCTGAGGACTGGAGAGAGGCAAATGTAATTCCTCTCTTCAAGAAAGGAAATAGGGAAATACCCGGCAATTATAGACCAGTAAGTCTCACGTCTGTCGTCTGCAAGGTGTTAGAAAGGATTCTGAGGGATAAGATTTATGACCATCTGGAAGAGCATGGCTTGATCAAATACAGTCAACATGGCTTTGTGAGGGGTAGGTCATGCCTTACAAACCTTATCGAGTTTTTTGAGGATGTGACTAGAAAAGTTGATGAGGGTCGAGCTGTGGATGTGGTGTATATGGACTTCAGTAAGGCATTTGATAAGGTTCCCCATGGTAGGCTCATTCAGAAGGTCAGGAGGAATGGGATACAGGGGAACTTAGCTGCTTGGATACAGAATTGGCTGGCCAACAGAAGACAGCGAGTGGTAGTAGAAGGAAAATATTCTGCCTGGAAGTCAGTGGTGAGTGGGGTTCCACAGGGCTCTGTCCATGGACCTCTACTGTTTGTAATTTTTATTAATGACTTGGATGAGGGGATTGAAGGATGGGTCAGCAAGTTTGCAGACGACACAAAGGTCGGAGGTGTCGTGACAGTGTAGAGGGCTGTTGTAGGCTGCAGCGGGACATTGACAGGATGCAGAGATGGGCTAAGAGGTGGCAGATGGTGTTCAACCTGGATAAATGCGAGGTGATGCATTTTGGAAGGTCGAATTTGAAAGCTGAGTACAGGATTAAGGATAGGATTCTTGGCAGCGTGGAGGAACAGAGGGATCTTGGTGTGCAGATACATAGATCCCTTAAAATGGCCACCCAAGTGGACAGGGTTGTTAAGAAAGCATATGGTGTTTTGGCTTTCATTAACAGGGGGATTGAGTTTAAGAGTCGTGAGATCTTGTTGCAGCTCTATAAAACTTTGGTTAGACCGCACTTGGAATACTGCGTCCAGTTCTGGGCGCCCTATTATAGGAAAGATGTGGATGCTTTGGAGAGGGTTCAGAGGAGGTTTACCAGGATGCTGCCTGGACTGGAGGGCTTATCTTATGAAGAGAGGTTGACTGAGCTCGGTCTCTTTTCATTGGAGAAAAGGAGGAGGAGAGGGAACCTAATTGAGGTATACAAGATAATGAGAGGCATAGATAGAGTTGATAGCCAGAGACTATTTCCCAGGGCAGAAATGGCTAGCACGAGGGGTCATAGTTTTAAGCTGGTTGGTGGAAAGTATAGAGGGGATGTCAGAGGCAGGTTCTTTACGCAGAGAGTTGTGAGAGCATGGAATGCGTTGCCAGCAGCAGTTGTGGAAGCAAGGTCATTGGGGTCATTTAAGAGACTGCTGGACATGTATATGGTCACAGAAATTTGAGGGTGCATACATGAGGATCAATGGTCGGCACAACATTGTGGGCTGAAGGGCCTGTTCTGTGCTGTACTGTTCTATGTTCTATGTTCTATGCTAAATGGCTTCTTCACCATCCTATCTGTGACACCACTTTCAATGAATTATGAACCTGTACTCCTAGGTTCTTCTTCCACACACTCCTCAGGACGTTACCATTTACCGTACGAGTCCTACCCTAGTTTGCCTTTCCAAATTGTGACACCTCTCGCTTAACTGTATTGAATTACATTTGTCAATTCTCAGCCCACTTCACCATCTGATCAAGATCCCTCTGTAATTTTTGATAACCATCTTCACTCTCAATGATACCTCCTAATTTTGTATCATCTGCAAACTTACTAATCATGCCTTGTACATTCACATCCAGATTATTTATATAAATAACAAATAACAAAGGATTCACTTGGTTAATTCTTGGAATGCAGACATTGTCAAATGAGGAAAGGTTGTACAGATTGAGCCAACATTCATTTGAGCTTAGAACAATAAGATTTGACAATAGTATGGGCATAGTATAAACCAGAAAATTACAGGCGCATGCAGCATTGATAATACAGTAATCATGGGTGACTTAATCTCATACACTGGGTAAATGCTGTGGAGAAAATAAAACCTGCAATTAGTCTGCAATAGTTTTCTGAAGGAATATGTTGATGAACCAACTTGGGTACAGGCTATTTCAGGTCCAGTCCAGTATTATGCAATGAAACTGTGTTAATTAATGTCTTGTCATAAAATAACTTTTAGATTAGATCCTTTACAGTGTGGAAACAGGCCCTTCGGCCCAACAAGTCCACACTGCCCCTTGGAGCATCCCACCCACACACCCCTGAACACTACGGGCAATTTAGCATGGCCAATCCACCTAGCCTGCACATCTTTGGACTGTGGGAGGAAACGGGAGCGCCTAGAGGAAACCCACGCAGACACGGGGAGAATGTGCAAACACCGCACAGACAGTTGCCTGAGGCTGGAATCGAACCAGAGTCCCTGGAGCTGTGAGGCTGCAGTGCTAACCACTGAGCCACTGTGCTGCCCAATAGTTACCACATTACTATAATAATTTCAATTCAGTTTGTAAAACATGTTCAATATGAAATTAGAATCTTAAATCTAAATAAGGGAAATGATGAAAGTTTGAAGGGGAGGTTGGTTGCAGTGTATTATGTTAAAGGTTCTGTGTAGAAAGACAATATCTAGTATGTAAGGAACCGATGCTTGGTTTTCAAAGCTTGTGTTAAACGAGTATTTTGTGTATGGCTTCAAGGGTAACTTATAAAATGAGTCCCTGAAATAATTAAAATCTAAGGGTCTAGTAAAACTGTGGAACTGTAACACATTAATAACAGAAAAAGTATAGTATTGGTGAAACTAATGGTACTGAAAGTTGACAAATCTCCAAGACCCAAAGACCTTCACCCTGGAGCACTGAAATAGATGGCTTAGAGATAATGGGTGGACTTGTGATCATCTTTCAAGATACATTAATTTGACAACAGTGCCTCCAGATTGGAAGGTTGAAAATTTAAACCTACAATTTGAGAAAGACAGGAGAAACAAAGTGAGAAACTACAGATCTGTTAGCCTGATGTCAGTTGTAGGGAAACTGCCTGATTGGACAGTGACAACGTAGTTTTTTAAAGGGGGAATCATGTCTGACAACTTTATCAGCATTTGTTTTGAAGTTGCAAGCAGGTTGAAAGGGCTGTTAAGAAGGCATACGGTGTTTTGGCTTTTATTAATAGAGGGATCGAGTTCCGGAACCATGAGGTTATGCTGCAGCTGTACAAAACTCTGGTGTGGCCGCACTTGGAGTATTGTGTACAGTTCTGGTCACCGCATTATAAGAAGGATGTGGAAGCTTTGGAAAGGGTGCAGAGGAGATTTACTAGGATGTTGCCTGGTATGGAGGGAAGGTCTTATGAGGAAAGGCTGAGGGACTTGAGGCTGTTTTCGTTAGAGAGAAGAAGGTTGAGAGGTGACTTAATTGAGACATATAAGATAATCAGAGGGTTAGATAGGGTGGATAGGGAGAGCCTTTTTCGTAGGATGGTGACGGCGAGCACGAGGGGGCATAGCTTTAAATTGAGGGGTGAAAGATATCGGACAGTTGTCAGAGGTAGTTTCTTTACTCAGAGAGTAGTAAGGGAATGGAACACTTTGCCTGCAATGGTAGTAGATTCGCCAACTTTAGGTACATTTAAGTCATCATTGGATAAGCATATGGACGTACATGGAATAGTGTAGGTTAGATGGGCTTCAGATCGGTATGACAGGTTGGCACAACATTGAGGGCCAAAGGGCCTGTACTGTGCTGTAATGTTCTATGTTAATAAGGGGGATCCAGTGCATATGATGTAGAATTGTAAAATGGTATAGTACAGAAGAGGGTCTTCGGCTCTTCAAGTCTGTAACACCAAAACACACTACGACATACAAAAGTCCCACTTTCCTGTGCTATGCCCATAGCCTTGAATATTATAACACATTAAAAGACGATTTGGATGAGTACTCAAAGATTATGCAGTCATCCGCCTCTACTACCCTTCCATGCAGCGCATTCCACAACTGAAATGGTTTTCCTCCAATCCCCTCTAAACCTTCTGCCTTTCACTTTAAAGGTGTGCTCCTGTGTTATTGACACTTAAACAAAATAAAACAGTTGCCTTCTATTCACCTATCCATATCCCTTATAATCTTATACAATTCTATTTGGATTTCCCTCACCCTTTATTCTCCAAAGAAAACAACCTAAGCTCCTCTTTGGCACAAAGATGCTCTATCACAGGAAACATCCTGGTGAATCACTTCTGTATACCCTACAATGTAATCACATCCTTCCTATATTGTATTGACCAGAGCTCCACACAGTACTCAGTGTGGTCTAACTAAAGTTCTGTACATCTCGAATGAAACCTCCTAGCTCTTGCAATCCGTGCCTCAACTAATAAAGGCAAACAATCCCACATGCCTTCTCAACTAACGTAATAACTTGTTTTCCACCTTCAGAGATCTATGGGCAAGCACCCAAGATCCATGTGTCCTTCTGAGCTTCCTCGTGTCCTGCCATTTTATGAGTACTCCTTTGTCTCATTCCTTCTTTCAAAACACATCGTATCCAATTTATTAGGGTTAAATTCTATTTGCCACTCATCTGACGAATTCATTCATTATACCCCCCCATACCCCAAGGCTTTTCTTCTCATTATCAGCAACCTGACCAATCTTTGTGTCAT
Source organism: Stegostoma tigrinum (assembly GCF_030684315.1). Taxonomy (NCBI): domain Eukaryota; kingdom Metazoa; phylum Chordata; class Chondrichthyes; order Orectolobiformes; family Stegostomatidae; genus Stegostoma; species Stegostoma tigrinum. The sequence goes on from NC_081355.1 coordinate 45,376,041, forward strand.
CTACAAACTTACATCTCTAAACCCACTCACATTCTCATCTGCACTATTTATGGATACCATAAACAATAACGTTTCCAGCACTGATCCCTGTGGTATGCCTGTGCACACTGGGCTCCAGTCACACAGACGTCTACCATCACGGTCTGTCTCCTGCCACTAAGCCAGTTTGGATCTAAACTGCAAAGTTACACTGGATCCCATGAACCTCTACCTTCGTTATCAGTTTCCAATGTGGGGCTTCTCAAAGACCTTGCTGAAATCCATATAAACTATGTCAACTGCCCCACCCTCATCTGTAGAGACTGCATTACTTCCATGAAAATGCAACTGTATATATTAGGCGTGATCGCCTTCTGACATATCAATGCTAACTATCCCTGATCAAACCTTAAATTGTCAGAAGGCTTTTGGTAAAGTTCCACACAGCAAGTTAATAAATCAAATTAAAAGATATGAAATTCATAATTAACTAACATTGATTAACGTTTGGTTAACAGACAGAAAGTAGAGAGTAGGAATGATGTCATTGTCAGGATAGCAAGCTGTGAATAGTAGACATGACAAGTATCATTTCTTTGTTATTAGATGTTCATAATCTACATCAATGATTTGGATTTGTGAGCCTGTTGTAGTATTTTCAGGTTTGCAGACAACACAAAACCTGGTTGGAACGTGCACTGTAAGGAGCATGAAGAGTGGTTTCAAGTGGATGTAGACAGGATAAGTGAATGGGCAAGTACCTGGCAGATGGAATATAACATGGGCAAATGTGAAGTCATCTCCTTTGGTTGAAGCTGAGATGCACAGTAGTGAGAAATTGTAAACTTTTGATGTCCTTGTATACTGAAAGCTAGTATGCAGGCAGAGCAAGCAAGTCGGCAGGCAATCAGTATGCTAACCTTTATTAAGAGAAAATTCAGTACAAGAGCAAAGAAGTCTGATTTACATTGTATAGAACACTGGTGAGACGGTACTTGAAGTACCATGTGCAGTTCTTTGCCTGAGGAAAGATATACTTGCTGTAGAGGAAATGCATTGGTCTTGTGCAAACTTCAGGGTTGTAATCCAGAGCAAATTTTGTTAAAGAAGCGTTCTACAATCACTGAACCTCTATTAGAAGCAGGTGACCATTTAACCAGGTGTTTATTCTGATTGATTCTAATTCGGATATTGCTAAGCAACTTATTGATTCATAGCCAAAAGTAGGTGGGCTTTCCAGGGTGTGCATTGTCCTGGATACTGGTGTATGAGTTCTCTTACTCAATTCAGGCCCAGCGGGACTCTTCTACTATCTAAAGAAAATTTCTGGCTTTTTGTACTCTATGCCTCCATTTATGAAGTGCACAATGACATATTTTATTAACTGCTTAGTTAACCTGTCCTTTCACTTCAAGGGTTTGTGCAGAAACATGTCTGGGTCTCAGTTTCAGCTCACAATTAAAATTGTACCATTTAGCTTGTACTATCTTCCAAAAAAAATCCATCATTTTCCACTTTTTGGCAGTGAATTTCATTTGCCAAATGCCTGCCCATTTCAAAGACAGTCCATGGCCTTTTGAAGTCTAATACTATCTTCCTTATCTTTTACTATACTTGCAAGCTTTTTCACCAAATTATGAACTGTACCTGAAGTTGAAATCACTAATGTATATCAAAAGTAATATTAGTCCCAGTACTGAACCTAGAAAAATTGACAGTATACCTCTCTGTAACCTGAAAAACAGCCATTCATCATAACTCTGTTTTCTACCTATTAACCAATTATATATTCATGTTGCTAATGTCATTTTCATCCTGTGGAATTAAAATTTCTTCGCACAGGAAACTTAGAGCCCTGATGAAGGGTTTTGGCCCAAAACATTGATTTTCCTTCTCCTTGGATGCTGTCTTACTGGCTGTGCTTTTCCAGCTCCACAATTATTAACTCTAGTTTCTAGAATCTGCAGACCCTCCTATCTCCAAGTTTAAGGGTCAGCAATTACTTTCATCTCATCCATTTGGGTTTAATTTAAATTCAAAAAGCAATGTATTTTTGATGCATCTGTCTGGGATTGATATGAATTTGAGTCCCTCCACGATGTCACAATTTCTCCATTTTTGTTTCAGCAGCAGGAGGAGCGGGAGCGTCGACCAGGTAGCTGCCGGGAACGTGTGTCACTGTTTTAAAAACTTACCATGTGAATAGGCGGAGCATACGCTGAGCAGGAGTGGACACGGGACTGCTGAGTAAGTGAGGTAATATATTTGTGTGGTTGTGTTACCCGAAACACTACTCGGGTGGTGTCTCCCACCCATCCTCCTCCTCTAACCCAAAAAAAAGGTTCTGTGCACCAGATTGGTAAGGTAACTAGTTTATTTTTTATTCTTTATTTCTCAACAGTCTCTTTGGGAATTTAGAATAATGGGAATGGGGGTCAGGGCAGTTGAATGTTTCTCCTGCAGAATGTGGGAGGTAAGGGTCACCACTAGTGTCCCTGCTGACTACATCTGCGTGAAGTGCACCCAACTCCAGCTCCTCGAAAACCACGTTAGGGAACTGGAGCTGGAACTGGATGAACTTCGGATCATTCGGGAGGCAGAGGGGGTTATTGAGAGGAGTGACAGGGAGGTAGTCACTCCTCAGGTACAAGAAAAAGGCAGATGGGTGACAGTCAGGGGCCGGAAAGGGAACCGGCAGGCAGTGCAGGGATCTCCTGTGGCCATTCCCCTCAACAATAAGTATACCATTTTGGATACTGTTGGGGGGTGGGGTCTTACCAGGGGAAAGCAGTGGGGCACAGGTCTCTGGCACAGAGTCTGTCCCTGCTCCTCAGAAGGGCAGGGGGAAGAGGAGCAGAGCAGTAGTCATTGGGGACTCCATAGTTAGGGGGACAGATAGGACATTCTGTGGGGACGAGAGAGACTCACTGTTGGTGTGTTGCCTGCCAGGTGCCAGGGTTCGTGAAGTCTATGATCGTGTTTTTGGAATCCTTAAGGGGGAGGGGGAGCAGCCCAAGGTCGTGGTCCACATAGGCACCAACGACATAGGTAGGAAGAGAGGCCAATCAAGGATAGTAGTGGGAAGTTGTGTGTGGAGTCAGAGGAGATAGGGGAAGCACTAAATGAATATTTTTTGACAGTATTCACTCCAGAAAACAACAATGTTGTCGGGGAGAATACTGAGATACAGTCTACTAGACTAGGTGGGATTGAGGTTCACAAGGAAGAGGTATTAGAAATCCTACAGAGTGTGAAAATAGATAAGTCCCCTGGGCCGGATGGGATTTCTCCTAGGATCCTCTGAGAAGCCATGGAGGAGATTGCCGAGCCTTTGGCAGTGATCTTTAACTCGTCATTGTCCACAGGAATAGTGCCAGAAGACTGGAGGATAGCAAATGTGGTTCCCCTGTTCAAGAAGGGGAGTAGAGACAACCCTGGTAATTATAGACCAGTGAGCCTTACTTCAGTTGTTGGTGAAGTGTTGGAAAAGGTTATAAGAGATAGGATTTATAATCATCTAGAAAAGAATAATTTGATTAGGGATAGTCAGCACGGTTTTGTGAAGGGTAGGTCGTGCCTCACAAAACTTATTGAGTCCATTGAGAAGGTGACCACACACGTAGATGAGAATAAACCGGTTGATGTGGTGTATATGGATTTCAGCAAGGCATTCGATAAGGTTCCCCACAGTAGGCTATTGTACAAAATGCAGAGGAATGGGATTGTGGGAGATATAGCAGTTTGGATCAGAAATTGGCTTGCTGAGAGAAGACAGAGGGTGGTGGTTGATGGGAAATGTTCATCCTGGAGACCAGTTACTAGTGGTGTACCGCAAGGGTCTGTGTTGGGTCCACTGCTGTTTGTCATTTTTATAAACGACCTGGATGAGGGCATAGAAGGATGGGTTAGTAAATTTGCAGACGACACTAAGGTCGGTGGAGTTGTGGATAGTGACGAAGGATGCTGTAGGTTGCAGAGAGACATAGATAAGTTGTAGAGCTGGGCTGAGGGGTGGCAAATGGAGTTTAATGCAGACAAGTGTGAGGTGATGAACTTTGGTTGGAGTAACCGGAATGCAAAGTACTGGGCTAATGGTAAGATTCTTGGTAGTGTAGATGAGCAGCGAGATCTCCGTGTCCATGTCCACAGATCCTTGAAAGTTGCCACCCAGGTTGACAGGGCTGTCAAGAAGGCATACGGTGTTTTGGCTTTTATTAATAGAGGGATCGAGTTCCGGAACCATGAGGTTATGCTGCAGCTGTACAAAACTCTGGTGTGGCCGCACTTGGAGTATTGCATGCAGTTCTGGTCACCACATTGTAAGAAGGATGTGGAAGCTTTGGAAAGGGTGCAGAGGAGATTTACTAGGATGTTGTCTGGTATGGACGGAAGGTCTCATGAGGAAAGGCTGAGGGACGTGAGGCTGTTTTCGTTAGAGGGAAGTAGGTTGAGAGGTGACTTAATTGAGACATATAAGATAATCAGAGGGTTAGATAGGGTGTATAGGGAGAGCCTTTTTCCTAGGATGGTGATGGCGAGCACGAGGGGGCATAGCTTTAAATTGAGGGGTGGAAGATAATAAGACAGATGTCAGAGGTGGTTTCTTTACTCAGAGAGTAGTAGGGAAATGGAACGCTTTGCCTGCAATGGCAGTAGATTCGCCAACTTTAAGTACATTTAAGTTGTCATTGGACAAGCATATGGACATACATGGAATAGTGTAGGTTAGATGGGCTTCAGATCGGTATGACAGGTCGGCACAACATCGAGGGCTGGAGGGCCTGTACCGTGCTGTAATGTTCTACGTTCTATGAACTATTTTTTTCATAAAAACATAACTGTGTCCACAATAAATATGAATGTTAAATTTCAGACTACTGCCAAACTGTTAACACATCAATTTTTGTGCCTAATGAACTCAGTGATGAAGGAATGCTATTTTATAGGTTAACAATGCAATTATAAAGTTCTCATGGATAATATTTTCATGAAGTACATTGAAATTTTAATTTCATTTATTGGTTGCAGTCTGTAAAAACAGACCAGCTGTTTTGAGTTTTCTGGTGAAATGAGTGTGAGTACATTCAAATTGCAGTGTTATATTGTGAAGCACTGCAGTTAGAACATAGAACATAGAACAGACCTGTACAGCACAGTACAGGCCCTTTGTGCCAGGATGTTGTGCCGAACATTTACCCTAAACCTGAGGTCTATCAAACCTCCACCCCTCCCTTATACTATCATCCATAAGCCTATCTAATAGCCGCTTAAATGCCGCTAATGAAGCCGACTCCAAAACACACAACATCACTTCCTAACAAGGGCAACTACTCTTCACACTGTGGGCTAAAGCTTCATCTTGGTACTCAAACAAATTAAGGTCCTTGGCACCCGTGGATGCAACTTACCTACTTACAATGTTGCAAAACAAACTCCATAATATTGTAAATACAATTTCAGTACTGATATAGAGGGCTGAATGTGCCATTTATTGGCCATGTCTGCGTTGCAAAGATTTTTTGAAGGGTTAATTACCTTTAAGCCTCGCGAGTTCTCGCGCTATGTCTTACCAAACACACACCACATTAATTGCCTACCCCACCCATTGGCACTTCTCACATCCGATTTCTGCTTCATCTTGTCATGCTATCTTCCCATAGCAACTTGCCACTCAGTGGATATCCACTCAAAGACGAGCATCTCTGGCACATGCACCATCTTTAAAATGCCCCAGTGCATTGACATTCCAAATCTGCCTGGCTCTTTGAAGGATACAAAGAAACAAACAAAGAAACCTACAGCACACAGGAACAGGCCCTTCGGCCCTCCAAGCCTGCGCCGATCAAGATCCTCTGTCTAACCTGTCATCTATTTTCTAACGGTCTGTGTCCATTTGTTCCCTGCCCATCCACGTACCTGTCCAAATATATCTTAAAAGACGCTAACGTGTCTGCGTCTACCACCTCCGCTGGCAACGTGTTCCAGGCACCCACCAGCCTCTGTCTAAAGAACTTACCACGCATATCTCCCTTAAACTTTCCTCCTCTCACTTTGAACTCATGACCCCTAGTAATTGAGTCCCCCACTCTGGGAAAAAGCTTTTTGCTATCCACCCTGTCTATACCCCTCATGATTTTGTAGGCCTCAATCAGGTCCCCCCCTCAATCTCCATTTTTCTAATGAAAATAATCCTAATTTATTCAACCTCTCTTCATAGCTAGCACCCTCCATACCAGGCAACATCCTGGTGAACCTCCTCTGCACCATCTCCAAAGCATCCACATCCTTTTGGTAATGTGGCAACCAGAACTGTACACAGTACTCCAAATGTGGCCGAACCAAAGTCCTATACAACTGCAACATGACCTGCCAACTCTTGTACTCAATACCCGCCCAATAAAGGAAAGCATGCCATATGCCTTCTTGACCACCCTATTGACCTGCGTTGTCACCTTCAGGGAACAATGGACCCGAACACCCAGATCTCTCTGTTCATCAATTTTCCCGAGGACTTTTCCATTTACTGTATAGTTCGCCCTTGAATTTGATCTTCCAAAATGCATCACCTCGCATTTGCCCGTATTGGACTCCATCTGCCATTTATCTGCCCAACTCTCCAGTCTATCTATATTCTGCTGTATCTACAAGAAGTCAGAGAAGGGATTACTTGACACCACTGAGCCTGTAGTGTTGGCAATAAAGAACTTAATCCTAATACAAAGGGAGGAGTAGCAGGGATCTGGGACACAGGTGGCTTTTTGCTCAAATCTATATCAGCGCAGTGAATCAGTAGACTGTGTTTGACTGCCTCCATTGACAGGTTGGCGGCTGCCATTGGGAGTCGGTCCGAGCACCTTCAGGGCCCAGTGGAGAACTGCAAACATCTTCACTCCATCGCACTACCCATTTGATCCCCACACTGATGGCATGGCAACAGTGGATGGGAACCTTGGGTCAAATGGAGGTGTGCCCTCCTCTCAAGGAGACAGGGCAGTGCCAGGAAGCACCGAGGTAACGTAACCACACACATGTGCTTTGGCAGCTTCGATTCAGGATATTGCAGGGGTGGCTGGGCAGTGCATCTCTCCCCTGCCTGCCCCCTTCTAACTCATGGAATTTTAAGCTAAGAGAGCCAACTTGCCTCTGGCAAAATCAGCCTCAATACATCTGGTCCCTCTAGACACAAGCACCTCTGGGGTCAACAGCCACTCTATCAGAGCAGGCACCCTCCACCCCAGCTGTGGAATCTCTGCACTCAGGCCAAGTGGGAAGGAGATAAAGAAGAAAACATATTGAGAGCACCTTGGTAACATGGATGAAGATGTCTCTTGCTTTTCCATTTGCAATAAATGTTGTCCCCTTTAACTTTTATGCATCTGATTTTGAGTCACTTCGTAAAGCGCATTGTCCACCATCACAAAAGAGGCCACATGGTTTACACAGAGCCGACAACATCAATGTACAATCAGCGGGTACAATGCATACATATGATTTTGTGTGTTGCTGGCACCTTTGGCCCTTCTAATGTTAATCTCTAAATTTAGGTCCTTCTGTGCACAAAGTTTCAAAAGAGTTGTCCAACAGTGGCCAATACTTGGTGGGTCTCACGTTTAGAGATTGTCAATGATGCAGAGTGGCCAGGAAATATATATTCTACAGGCCTTAGTGCTTAACTTCATAGGGAATATGACCCATGCTGTTCTGATTAAAAAGCACTCTGAATGGTGTTTGCTGTAGCCCCCTCCCAGGCCAAGTCACCAACCACCCACTGTAGTCCCAGCCATTTTTTCCCATTGTGCATCTTTGATTCCTGTAGGATGCCAGTTTGATAGTGAGAGTTCCGCTGCAGCGGCTTCCAGGTTCAGTATGCCCATATTGTTGAGCCCCAAAATATCCATATGCTTTTCTGCACATACCATCTCTCAACTCCATAAGATGCACACTTGCACAAGTCCTCACCAAATCTCTGTACAACAAAAACAGAAATTGCTGGAGAAACTCAGCAGGTCTGGCAGCATCTGTGGGAGGAAAGCAGAGTTAATGTTTCAAGTCTGTTGAATCTTCATTGGTACTGGACTTGAAATGTTAACTCTGCCTTCTTCTTCAAGATGCTACCAGACCTACCGAGTTTCTCCAGCAATTTGTTTTTGGTTCAGATCGGCAGCATCCACAGTATTTTTTGTTTATCCCAATCTCTGTACATTCACCTATATGTACCTACCTTCCCCACCCAGACCCAGGATTATGGGGCAAACATGCCTGGTGTTGTCATTCATGTGCCCCCACCACTGCCATGGAGGTCATGGTACTATTGACTGTGGTTGCCGAGCCCTTTTGCAGTCCAGCTCACTTCAAAATCCTGCCACCACCCTTCACAATTGCACTGTGCCCTAGTCAAGAGCCTACAGCCTTCAGTCCTGAAGGCTAATGTGCCAAGGGTCCGTTAGAACACAGAACAGGTCCTTCAGCCCACCATGTCTGTGCTGACCATGATGCCATTTTAAACTAATCCCATCTGCCTGTACATGGTCCATCTCCCCCTCTAATCCCTGTCTGTTCATGTATCAGTCTAAGTTTCTCTTAAATTGTGCTAAAATATGTGCTTTTATCGCCTCCCCTGGTAGTGTGTTTTGGTAATTCACCGCTGTCTGTGTAAAAAGCTTCAATCACAGGCAATCGATCATAGAATCCCTACAGTGTGGAAACAGGCCTTTGGGCCCAACAAGTCCACACAGAGCTTCCCACCCAGACCTGTCTCCCTAATATACACATCCCTGAACACTACAGGCAATTTAGCAAGGTCAATCCACCTCACCTGCCCATCTCTGGATTGTGGGAGGAAACCAGAGCACCCAGAGGAAACCCACGCTGACAGTCACCCGAGGGTGGGATCGAACCTGGATCCCTGAAGCTGTGAGGCGGCAGTGCTAACCTTGCATATCTTCTTTAAACTTATCCCTCTCCACTTAAACTGGTGCAGCCTTGTATTTGACATTTCTACCCTGGTAAGACTTGAATTATCCACCCTATCCATGCATCTCATGATTTCACACACTTCTATCAGGCACCCCTGATAGCAAGAACAAACTAAGGTTGTCCAATCTCTCTAACTAATACACTGCAATCCAGGCAAGCTCCTGATAACCCTCCTTTGCACCATCTCCAAAGCCTCTAGATCTTTCCTACAGTGAGGGGAGCAGAACTGCACACAATACTCTAGCTGTGTAAGTCTGTACACCTCCAACAAAATGTCCCTGCTCCCTCCATCTGTGGCTTAACCAATGTTTTATAAAGTTGTAACAAAAGACTTCCTTGCTCCTATATTTTACGCCCCAGCTAATGAAGGCAGGCATTGTCTATACCTTCTTCACCACCCTGTCTACCCATGCTGACACCTTCAGGGATCTATGGACTTGCACTCCAAGTGTCTTTGTTTGCACTTACTACTTAGGGACCTACTATTCATTGTGTGTGTCCTTCCCTTATATGACCTCTCAAAATGCATTACCTCATTCTTATTGGGATCAAATTTCATTTGCCACTGCTCTGCCCAATTTACCAGTTGATCAATATCAGACTGTAGCCTGAGACCATCTTCCTTACTATCAATACCACCAATTTTTATGTTACCCGCAGACTTACTAATTATGACTTCTACAGCCACATCAAAATTATTAATGTAAATCACAAACAGCAAGTGTCCCAGGACCAAAAACTGTGTTCCTGGTTACAGGTTTCCAATCACAAAGATAGCCCTCCATAATCACATTTTGTCTCTGATTTTATGCCAATTTACCATTTATACCCTTACCTTTTGTATACCATAGGGTATAAGACCAAGTTGGAGTTGTATAGAGCACTGGTTAGGCCACAGCTGGAGTACTGTGTATAGTTCTGGTCATCTCACAGCAGATAGGATGTGATAGCACTGGTAGTGGTACAGAGGAGGTTCACCAGGACACTGCCTGGGATGAATAAATTGAGTTATCAGGAGAGACCAGATAGGCTTGGATTTTTTTGTTTACAGCAGTGAAGATAGAGGGAATAACATGATTCAGGTGTATAAGATTTTGAGGGATATGGACATGGTGGACAGACAGCAGCTTTTTCCCTTAATTGAGAGTTCAATCATGAGAAGGCATAGTTTTAGGGTAAGGGGCAGAAGAGTCAGAGAGGATTTGGGGAAAAAAGAATTCACCCAGCAGGTGGTAGCAATCTGGAATGTACCGCCTGGGAACATAGTTGATACTGGAAGCCTTACAACCTTTAAAAGATATTTGCATGAACATTTCAAATATCACAACATTCAAGTATACAGAACAAGTGCAGGATATTGGGATTAGCACACCTTTAGCAGTAGTTATGTCAGTGCAGACTCGATGGGCCTTTTCTGCACTATATGAACCTAAATCTAATCTAATCTTGGATCCAGTTTACCATGGATCCCATGGGCTCTTACTTTTAGACTAGCCTTCCATGTGGGACCTTGTCAAAGACCTAAATTCATGTAAACTACATCGACTGCACTACCCTCAAAGATTTAATTATCTTCTTGAAAAACTTAATTATTGGCTATCTCCGATCAATCGCTGCCTTTCCAAATATTTAGTAAGCCAGTCCTTCAGAACTTTTTACAGAAATTTCCCTACCTCTGATGTCAAATTAACTGGTCTGTAATTAACTGGCCTATCTCTGTTGCTTGTTTTGAACAAAAGAACCACATGAGCTATACTCCAGTCATCTAGCACTTCACCTGTCGTGAGCATAGTATTAAATATCTCTGCCAGGTCCCCAGCCGTCTCCTCTCTTGCCTTCCATAGCAGCCTGCATTACATCTCATCTGGGGATTTGTGTAGCTGTAGGCCAGTTAAAATGTCCAATACCACCTCCTTATTAATCTTAATATAATCTAGAGCCTTACCATCGCAATTGAAATTACTGGTTACAATGTCTTTCTCCTATGTGAATACGGATGAGAAATATTCATTTAAGATCTCATCCACATCCACTGGCTCCATGCACAAGTTGCCCCTTTGATCTCTGATAGATCCCACTCTTTGCCTGGTAATCCATTTACTCAGAATATACTTGTAATAAGCCTTGGGATTTTTCTTGATTGTATCTGCCAAAGGTATATTGTGGTCCCTCTTTGACCTCTTAAAGTAATGTTCTACATTCTCTATACTTTAGAAGATACCCCACCCCCCAACCCCGCAACCTGTTTTGAATGGTCTGTCCCTGACTTTCTTTTTCTTCATCAAATTCTCAATATCCTTTGACATCCAGAGTTCCCTTAACTTGCTACCCTTGCCCTTCACTCTTAAAGGAACATTTGGCCCTGAATTCTCACTATACTGATTTTAAAAGGCTCCCATTTTCCAAGTGTAGACTTATCTGCAACTAACTGCTACCCATCTACATTTGTCAAATCTTGCCCAATTATAAACAAAGAGTCATAGAACTATACAGCATGGAAACAGATCCTTCAGTCCAACATGTGTACGCTGGTCAGATATCCTAAATTAATCTAGTCCAAATTTGCCTGCGTTTGGCCCATTTGTCTCTAAAACCTTCCCATTTGTATACCTGTTCAAGATAACAAGGTGTAGAGCTGGATGAACACAGCAGGCATCCAGATCTACACCTTGTTATCTCAGATTCTCTCCAGCATCTGCCGTTCCTATTATTTTGTATACCTGGATGTAAGTTTGCTCGCTGAGCTGGAAGGTTCATTTTCAGATGTTTCGTCACCATTCTACATAACATCATCAGTGAGCCTCCGGTGAGGCGCTGGTGTTATGTCCCGCTTTCTATTTTTGTGTCTAGGTTTCCTTGGGTTGGTGATGTCATTTCCTGTGTTGATATCATTTCCAACCATCCCAACACCCACAAACGAAGCTGCATTAGAACATTATTTCAACAAGCCACCACACACTGCAGCACAGAGGAACTACAAAGAGCAGAAGAAAATCACCTATACAGCATATTCAAAAAGAATGGGTACCCAATGAACACAGTCCGCCGATTTCTCAGCAACAAGCCCAAACAAACAGACAAAACATGCCCAGAAACCATAACCACTCTCCCCTACATCAAAGACATCTTGGAAATGACTGCCAGACTACTCAGACCTCTTGGCAACATGGTAGCCCACAAACCCACCAACACACTAAAACAGCAGCTAATGAACTTAAAAGACCCTATGCAGACAACAAGCAAAATGAACGTCATTTACAAAATACCTTGCAAGAACTGTGACAAACACTACATTGGGCAAACAGGCAGAAAGCTAGCCACCAGGATACATGAACATCTACTAGCCACAAAAAGACATGACCCACTATCACTAGTATCCTTACATACAGATAAGGAAGGACACCACTTTGATTGGGACGGCACATCCATCCCTAGGACAAGCCAAAAAGAGACATGCATGAGAATTTCTAGAAGCATGGCATTCCAACCGGAACTCCATCAGCAAACACATTGATTTGGAGTCCATCTACCACCCTCTGAGAAAAAGAACAGGAAATGACATCACAAATGCAGGAAATGACATCAACACAGGAAATGACATCACCAACCCAAGGAAACCTAGACACATAAATAGAAAGCAGGACATAACACCAGCGCTTCACTGCAGGCTCACTGTTGATGTTACCTAGAATGGTGACTGATTATCTGGGAACGAACCTTCCAGCTCAGTGAACCAGCTTACATCTGGAACAAAATAAAGACCCACTCTTTTGTGGACCGAGAGGAGGAGAGCGTGACTGTGTTGGAGGTAGAAGGAAGACGTCGGGTTGGCTGTGCACCCTTGCAACCAGTGGATCTTAATGCTGGCTTCGGCCTAACGCTGGTACAGGGGAGCAGCTAACCTGCAACGATGGCTGCGGCGAGTGCTCGTGCCCTGGGTCGGGGGTCCGGAACACCATCCGCGTTTCCGTGAAGAAGGTGGATGAAGTTGCACCTGTGGACCGCGCCTTCTTCATGAAGAGGGTCCTGTTGGACTGTTGTGGGTTCACTGCTGTGGGCATTTACTGCCTGCAGGATTTCCCTGGAGGAGGTTTTTATGATGTAACCTTCAGGAGTGCCAAGCTTTGTGAGTGCTTCCTGGAGGTTTTCAAGGAGAAAGGAGGTGAGGCCCCCCTCTCTGTACTTACCGCTATCCCGCTGTTTGTGATGCCGGTGCAGAGGAGCCATATGGTGACTGTACACATGTACAACCTGCATGTGCCAGCAGTTGATGTCCTGACCATCCTTGGAAGGTATGTGAAGGTGGAAGGGGACGTAACCAACATCATGCACCCCTTCGGGATCGGGACCAGTAAGAGACAGGTCAGGGTGACGCTGAGGACGGGCGTGGACTGAAACACCGTACACCCACCGTCCAGCTTCGCGATCGACGGGAGCAAGGGCTACCTGACCTACGCAGGGCAACCTAAAGTCTGCCATGCCTGTGGTAGGTCAGGACACGTGGCGGCCGACTGCAAAGCCACTATCTGCAGGAACTGCAGGGAGGAGGAACACCTTGCAAAAGGTTGCCCAAAAGAAAAAAGCTGCAAACTTTGCGGGGAAGCAGGCCACCTCTATAGGGCATGCCCGCAGTGGGGGACCACCTATGCCCAGGTCGCTGGCAGGGGCAATGCGGGGCAACGCGGGGCAAGCCCACTCGGAGGAGAGGAAGGCACCAGGCCCCTGCAAGGACCCCCCTAATGTGCAGGAGGGCCAGGACGTGCAGGAGGGCCCAGCGCAGAAGGGACCCAAGGCCAGCAAAGCGCCCCTGCAGGCTCCGCTCCCTACCACTAACCTGGAGTCGATAGAGGAGGCAACAGGTGACCCAGGGGAGTGGACGACGGTTCGGAAAGTGAGGAGGAAGGCGCGCCGTTGGGCCCCGGCATCGCAACCATCAGGTGGGAAGAGGCAGTTACAGGGAGGCTACAAGAGCTCCTCTGACGAGGGAGATTCAGAGGAGGCCCGCCCAAAGCAGAAGCTAAAGATCTCAAGGGAGAAGGAAAGCAGCACCCCGATTCCGGGTGACGGGAGGCGTCCTGAGGCTGCGTCCGACACCCAGCCACGCGCTGCTGGGGCCCTGGAGGCCGCCCCCGGAACCTTCAGGTGGGAAGCAGGAAACAGCATGTCCCCAGCCTGACCCAGAGCCGGACTCTTCTGCCTCCGTACTCCCGACGGGGGAATGCCACCCAGAAGGCAGCACGGACGGTTTCCTGAGACCGGAGAGCGTCCAGCAGTTAGCCCCGGCAATGGGCATGAAGGGACAGATGGAGGGGCTGGACCTTGGACTCGGGGAGGGTACTGCGGTCACTTCCCAAAATGGGGGTACAAGTTGCGAGCATTAATGTGCTCAGCGTCAAGTCCACCTCAAGATGTGTGTCCATGTTGGCCTACCTGACCACAGTCAAGGCAGAACTCCTGTTTCTGCAGGAGTACGGGTTACCACGCCTCAGCAGGTACGGGAGATTGTCGGGCGCCTGGACCTGTGGGCCTTCGATCTGGTCGGGTGGTAACGACTGTCGCTCCTCGGGCCTGGCTATTCTGTTGCGGGGGCGCAACTTCACCATCTCTCAAGTTCAGGAGGTGGTGGGCTCACTGGTCGAGCTTTATTCCGCTCTGTGGGACCTGGTTGGCCAGGACCTGCTGGAGGTGTACGATAGTGCGCTTCGGGCAGGGGAAATGTGCAAGTCCATGAGGAAGGGCATCATTACCCTCATTTACAAGAGGAAGGGGGAGAGGGAAGAAATTAAGAATTGGCATCCCATTTCACTATTGAACGTGGACTACAAAATCCTGGCCAAGGTCATAGCCAACCGGGTCAGGTCTGTCCTGGAGTCAGTGATTCACCCTGACCGAACCTGTGCTGTGCCGGGCAGGAAGATCGCTGAGAGCCTCGCGCTCATCAGGGATATGATCGCCTACATGCAGGACAGGCGGGTGGACACCTGCCTTGTCAGTTGGACCAGGAGAAGGCCTTCGACAGGGTCTCTCATGCTTACATGAGGGACGTCCTCTCCAAATTGGGGTTCGGGGAGGGCATCTGCAATTGGATCCGGCTGCTCTACACCAACATCGTTAGCGCAGTCTTGATCAACAGGTGGGAATCGGACAGTTTTCCTGTCAGACCTGGAGTCAGGCAGGGCTGCCCGCTCTCTCCTGCCTTGTTCATGTGCTGTGTGGAGCCCTTTGCCGCATCCATCAGGAAGGACGTGAGCCTGAAGGGCATGACTATCCCAGGCAGCGGAGGCCTTCAGGTCAAGACCTCCCTGTACATGGACGATGTTGCCGTCTTCTGCACCAATCGTCGGTCGGTGAGTAGGCTGTTGGACAACTGTGGCCAGTTTGAACTGGCTTCAGGTGCCAAAGTCAATAGGGGTAAGAGCGTGGCCACGTTCTTCGGGAACTGGGACGACCGCTCCTTCATCCCCTTCACCGTCGGGACAGACTATCTGAAGGTGCTGGGTGTTTGGGTTCGGTGGAGCTGGAGCGTGCACGAAGACTTAGGAGGAGCGTATCACCAATCTGAAGCAGAAGCTGGGCAGGTAGACGCTCCGGTCCGTCTCCATCGCGGGTAAAAACCTGGTTGTCAGGTGCGAGGGGCTTTCGGTACTGTTGTATGTGGCGCAGGCCTGGCCTATTCCCTGGATCTGCGCCACTGCGGTCACCCGGGCCATCTTCCACTTCGTTTGGGGGTCGAGGATGGACCCGGTCCACAGGGACATCATGTATAAAGACCTGGAAAATGGGGGAAAGGGCGTACCGAACACCACCCTCACCCTGATGGTTACCTTTGTGTGCGGCTGCATCAAGCTGTGCGTAGATCCTCAGTACGCAAACACCAAGTGTCACTACTTACTGAGGTTCTACCTGTCCCCGGTGTTGCGAAGGATGGGCCTGGCCTTGTTGCCGCGGAACGCTCCTAGTAGTTGGACCGTCCCGTACCACCTGTCCTTCGTGGAGAAATTTTTGAAGGGAAACACCTTTGACCACAAGGCCGTCAGACAGTGTTCAGCACGTAGTATCCTCGAGACCCTTCGGGAAAAGGAGAGGGTGGATCCCGTCGTGTGGTTCCCCACGCAGACTGCCAAAGTCATTTGGCAGAATGCTTTATTGCCAGAACTTTCAAACAAGCACAAGGACATTGCTTGGCTGGCGGTGAGTGGGGCTCTGCCAGTGAGATCCTTTATGCATGCCCGGAATCTCTGTGCCACCGCATGCTGCCCTCGAGGCGGCTGCGGGGGGGACGAGACTGTCGATCACCTCCTTCTGGAGTGTGCCTATGCGCAGGAGGTCTGGAGGGGGATGCAGTGGTATTTGTCAAGGTTCGTCCCGAGCAGCTCCGTGACACAGGACTCCGTGCTCTACGGGCTGTTTCCCGGGACGCACACCGAGACCAACATCAACTGCACCTGGAGGAACATCAATGCGGTGAAAGATGCTCTTTGGTCTGCCTGCAACTTGCTGGTGTGCCAGCTGAAAGAACTGATCCCGACCGAGTGTTGCAGACTGGCGCACTCCAAGGTCCAGGACTTCGTGCTGAGGGACGCGCTAAAGCTTGGGGCAGCCGCCACCAAGGTGTGGTGGGGAAAGACCACCGTATGAAACCCCTCGTCCAGAATAGAAAAAAAGGGCCCTATCTGGTAACTGGGCCCAGCTGGTGCCTTCCCCAGCTGGTCAGGGGGCCAACGGGGACTGTGCGGGGAGACAACTGCCGGGGTATTTTCTTTGCTTCGCTTTTTTTTTCTTCCTTGTTTTGTTTTTGCCTTTAGTTGGTGTACGTACCCCCTGGGTAACCCGGAGCGGCTTGCATGACTGGGTAGGTGTATAAATGTTTTTTTTTGTACATTCTATGAATAAAGTATATTTTTTCAAATAAAAAAAAGTGACGAAAAGTCTGAAAATGAACCTTCTAGCTCAGCGAGCAAACTTAAATCCAGAACCTCAATCTGAGCTACAAATATTCTCAAAATGCGCTTGTATACCTGTCCAGATGTCTTTTAAATGTTGTAATTGTACCAACCTCCACACTTTCTCCAGCAGTTCATTCCATACATGCACCACTTTCTGTGTGAAAAAGTTGTCCCTTAGGCCCCTTTTAAATCTTTCCTTCTTCACATTAAACCTATGCCCTCTAGTTTTAAACTCCCCTATCCTAGGGAAAAAACCTTGACTCTTCACACTATCCATGCTCCTCATGAGTTTATAAATCTCCATAAGCCTCCAACGCTGCAGGGAAAATAGCCTCAGTCTATTTAGCCCATCCCTACAGCTCAAAACCTCCAATTCTGGCAACATCCTTGCAAATCTTTTCTGAACCCTTTCAAGAACTCCCTATAGCAGAGCGACTAGAATTGCACGCTGTATTCCAAAAGTGACCTCACCAATGTCCTGTACAGCCACAACATGATCTCCCAACTCCTATACTAATTGCACTGATCAACAAAAACAAGCATACCAAATGCCTTCTTCACTATCCTGTCTACACGGGACTCCACTTTCAAGGAATTATGAACCTGTAATCCAAGGTCTCTTTGTTCAGCATCACTCCCCAGGACCTTACCATTCAGTATATAAGTCCTGCCCTGATTTGCCTTAAAAAATGCAGCACCTCACATTCATCTAAATTAAACTCCATCTGCCAGCCCTCCGCCCATTGGTCCATCTGATCAAGGTCCCATTGTACTTGGAGATAACCTTCTTCGCTGTCCACTACACTTTCAATTTTGGTGTCATCTGGAAACTTACAAGTGTACCTCCTATGCTTGAAAACGAAGAACAAACAACAATACAGCACAGGTAGGCCGTTCACCTCTCCAAGCCTTCGTCCACAGATTTTGCCCCTCCGTTCTAAAACTGTCTTCACTTTACAGGATCCATATTTCTCTATTCCCTTCCGATTCATGGATTCATCCAGGTGTTCCTTGAATGCTGCTATTGCATCTGCTTCTACCAGCTCTTCTGGCAGCTCTTTAAGGCACTCTCCACACTTTGTGGGAAAACTTGCCTTAAATATCTCTTTTAAACAACCCCTCTTCTCCCTACCCTCACACCTTGAACCTGTGTCCCCTAGTAATTGGCCCCTCCACTCTGGGGAAAAAGCTGGATACTTTCCACTCTATCCATGCCATTCACAGTGTTATAAACTTCTATTCGGTCGCTCCTCAACCTCCACCATTCTAGTAAAAGCAAACCCAATCTATCCAACTTTCTCCATAGCTAAAATCCCTATATCAGGCAATATCCTGGCAAACCTCTTCTGTACTCTCTCAAAACATCCACATGCTTCTGGTAGTGTGGTATATGCAATATTCCAATGGTGGCCTACCTAAAGTTCTGCAAAACTGTCTATCCTTAGATTTAACGCCCTTTCTGAATGCAAGCATGCCATAGGCCTTTTTGACTAACTTATCTGTCTGCTGTGCAGGTGCTTTTTATGTGGGACAGAGGTGGAGGAAAGAGGGGATTTACTGCTGTGATACTCCCTTAATTTTTGACTAAGGGGAGTACCACAGCAGTAGTCAGAGAAGAAATAACTAAGGGATCGCCTCGTGAGGTTTTGTAGCTGGAGTTAAGAAACAAGAAGGGGATGGATGACAATATTGGGGGTTTTCTGTAGGCCCCCAAATAGTCAACTGGAATTAGAGGAACAAATATGCAGAGAGACTGGGGAGCCTTGCAGGAACAATAGGGTTGTCATAGTGGAGGATTTTAATTTTCCTAACATATATTGGGACTACCATAGTGTTAAGGGCCTAGGCAAGGTGGAATTTGTTACATGTTTTCAGGAAAGTTTCCTCAAGCAGTCGGGTCCTACTCAGGAAGGAGAAAAACTCGACCTACTCTTGGGAAATAGGGCAGCACAGGTGACCGAGATGACAGTGAGGACAGCACTTTGGCAACAGTGACCATAGTTCTATTAATTTTAGAATAGTTGTGGAGAAGGACAAAAGTGGTCCGCAAGTTCAAGTTCAAAACTGGGGCAAGGTAAGTTTTGATGGAATTAGATAGGAGCTTGCAGGGAGTTGATTGGAGTAGTTTGTTTGCAGGCAAATGGACCTCTGGCAAGTCGGGGGCAGGGGTTTTTAGAAATGTTGTAGTTGGAGTTCAAGGTCTATATGTTTATGTGAGGATGAAGAGTAAGGTTGGCAGGAGTAGGGAATCCTGGATTAAAAGAGATATTGAGGCTTTGGCCAGAAAAAAGGAGGCATAGCTCCTGTACAGGCATGTGATCAAAGGAATCTCTGGAGGTATTTAGGGGATACAGGAAGTTACCAAAAAAGAAATCAGGAGGGTGAAAATGGGGCAGGAGATACATAGAACATAGAACAGTACAGCACAGAACAGGCCCTTCAGCCCATGATGTTGTGCCGACCATACCTTTGGGTTTACCCTAATCTTGTCAGCCAAATAAACTCTTTAAGTATATTAAAAGAAAAAGAACACCTGAAGAGAAAATAGGATGCCTCAAGGACTAAAGTGAACATGTACATGTGGAGCTGCAGGAAATGGGCGAGGTCTCATTGAATATTTCTCCTCTGTGTTTAACGTGGAGAAGGACATGCAGTCTTGTGAACTTGGGGAAGTTAGTGGCAATATCTTAAGGACAGTCCACATTAGGGTAGAGGTGGTGTTGGAAGTATTAGAATGTATGAAGGTGGATAATTCTGCTAGTCTTGACCAGATATGTCCAAGAACCCTTAAAAAGGCTACAGAAGAAATTGCAGGGGCCCTGGCTGATATACTCGTGTCATCATTTGCCATGGAAGAATGGAGGCTAGTGAATGTTGTGCCCCAATACGAGGAGGGCTGCCAAAGAAAAATCTGGGCATTATAGACCAGTATGTCTAACATCTATGGTGGATGAATTACTCGAGAAGATTCTGAGGGATAAGATACACATGCATTTGGAAAGATAAGGTTTGATTAGGAGAAGTCAGCATGGCTTCATGAGTGGGAGATCATGCCTCACAAATTTGTTAGAGTTCTTTGATTAAGTGTTCAGGAAGGTATATGAGGTCATGATGGTAGATGTAGTCCATATGGATTTCAGTAAGTCCTTTGATAAGGTTGCACATGGTAGGTTGCTTTAGAAGGTTAGATTGTATGGAAGCCAGACAGATCAGGCAAATTGGATACATAACTAGCTGGATAGTAGGAAGCTGAGAATAACAGTGGAAGGATGTTTGTTGGACTGGAGACTTGTGGTGTGCCTCAGGGGTTGGTGCTGGCCCCATTGTTGTTTATTATTGGGTGGCAAAGTACAAGGCACGATTAGAAAGTTTGCAGATGACACCAACGTAGGTGATATCGTGGACAGTGAGCAAGGTTATCAGAAATTGCAGCAGGATCTTGATCAGCTGGCCGAGTGGGCTGAGAAATGGCAAATGGAGTTTAATATAGATAAACGTGAGGTGTTGCATTTCGGAAAGTCAAATCAAGGTAGGAGTTTCATGTGAATGGTAGGGTCTTATGGACTGTGGTGGACCATGGAGTTCAGGTGCATTGTTGCCTGAAAGTGGAGTCAAAGGGCAGTGAAGAAGGCTTTTGGGACACTGCCTTCATCAGTCACGGCATTGACTATAGAAGTTGGGAAGTTATGTTGCAGTTGTACAGGGCGTTGGTGAGGCAGCACTTGCAGTATTGTGTTCAATTTTGGTCACCTTGCTATAGGGAGGATGTTATTAAACTGGAAAGATTGCAGAAGAAATTTACGAGGATGTTGCCAGCACTGAAGGGACTGAGTTATGGGGAGAGGTTGGACAAGCTGGACTTTTTTTCTTGAGAGTGTAGGAGATTGAGGGGGGAATCTTATATAAGTGTATTAGATCATGAGACGCATGGATTGGGACAATACACTCAGTCTTTTTCCCAGGGTTGGTGAATCAGGACTAGAGGGAGCCTGAGGGGCAACATTTTTCTCACAGAGGGTGGTACACATATGGAATGAGCTGCCAGCAGAAGTGGTTGAGGTGGATACATTAAGAACATTTAAAATGCATCTGAATTAATATATGGGTAGGAATGGTTTAGAAGGATATGTGCAAACGCAGGGAATTGGGGTTAGCATGGATGGACATTTTGATTGGCATGGATCAGTTTGGGCCGAAGGGCCTGTCTCCGTGCTGCAGGGCTCTATGATCCCCAGACTGAAGACTACTGAGCAACAAGACAAACTTCCTGTGTGACTGTACTAATTGCTGGGGCATGACAGGGAATATGTGAGTAACCAGGTAGGCACTAAATGAATGAGTACTAAGATAACAGCTGAGCATCCCTGAGATGCAGCATGGTCCAGTGTGACAGCTGAATGCCTGTCCCTGTGCATAGCACCCCTTTTGCAGCCGTTCAGTTCAAGTTGTTGATCTAACCTGCAATGCATGTTGTGTGCTTCAAGATATTAGAAGTGCCAGAATATTCTAGATGGGTGGACAGATATCAGATTCCATAGAGGAGGAGTAAGTGCAGCTGGTACCTGTGAATCTTTTCTTGAGCAGCAGTTTATTCACAGGCACCATGGAGGTAATTTGGAGCAAGTGGTGAGGTGAATCTGCCAGATACACACACTGGTTTCCTCATTAAGATTTCCCAACATCAAGCTTGTTGGTGAATTTGATAAAATTAATAAGGTCAGTTGTGTTAACAAGTTACTTAACAACTGTCAATCTCTGTTAATTGACATCTCTTTGCTGCCTGGTAAAATTCTCACCAAACTGCTTGTCAAAAGTGTAAAAACAAAATGATTTTGATACAGAGATGGGCCTCATTGTATTTGTTGGCTGATTGTGCCACACATCTCGCCATAGCACCCATTGTTCACACCAATATAAGAATTACTTTCACCGCTCAGAATCACTTTCTCATGAAAATGTTTAATATTAATGTTAATCTAATGTCTACTTTTGAGTTACATCCTTCACAAGGTGACTACCTAAACTCAAGCCTTAGTGATGTAATAATGTCTTAATTAATAGGCAAACAGAAGATGTTGGCTATTAATTGTATTGATTTTACTGATTTTATCTAACAGCCTCAGATTTTTGACTGCTTGGCTACTCTGGGCCAAAAGTGTACCTTTAGGGCTAATATTAAAATAACATTTCTGATGACAAATGATACAAGGCAAATTTTATACTGTAGGCAGCATATTGGCACAATCAATATCCTGACCTAAGATAATGAAATGTGAGGCTGGATGAACACAGCAGGCCCAGCAGCATCTCAGGAGCACAAAAGCTGATGTTTTGGGCCTAGACCCTTCATCAGAGAGGGGGATGGGGTAAGGGTTCTGGAATAAATAGGGAGAGAGGGGGAGGCGGACCGAAGATGAAGAGAAAAGAAGATAGGTGGAGAGGAGAGTATAGGTGGGGAGGTAGGGAGGGGATAGGTCAGTCCAGGGAAGACGGACAGGTCAAGGAGGTGGGATGAGGCCAGTGATCCTGAAACGTCAGCTTTTGTGCTCCTGAGATGCTGCTGGGCCTGCTGTGTTCATCCAGCCTCACATTTCATTATCTTGGATTCTCCAGCATCTGCAGTTCCCATTATCACTGATACAATATCCTGACCTATTTGGCAATCCTAAAGATTATATGAAAGCCAAACAAAACATATTTCATTTCCTGATAATGACAAGTAAGTGAACTACAGCAAACATAACTCAAAGTAGACATGAAAATGTACCAATACGTATTACTAAAAGCATAATTACATCGGTGATGTTTCTACTTCAAAAAAAATTC
Organism: Stegostoma tigrinum; assembly: GCF_030684315.1. Taxonomy (NCBI): domain Eukaryota; kingdom Metazoa; phylum Chordata; class Chondrichthyes; order Orectolobiformes; family Stegostomatidae; genus Stegostoma; species Stegostoma tigrinum. The sequence goes on from NC_081355.1 coordinate 45,398,768, forward strand.
TCGAAATGTATCAAAATTGCTTCTAAATGTGTTCTGTGCTTTCTTAATCCAATATTCACTCTTTAAGTCAAAGTTTAACCAGCTGTTTCTTCATAAATTTCTCTAACTCATGTCAATAAATTCAGGATCAGATGAAGATAAATGGTGGAAAATTTGACAGGGCAGCAATTATTTAACGATACCTTTTTAGAATGCTATCGCAGTGGGCAGCATGTCTTCATGCATGTCTAATGATGGAGCTATTCAGAAAATATTCAGCACCAGGAAAGAAGATATCATCCCAAACAATTTGTCTGTTTTTTTCTAGAATTTAGAAGATTAAGGGGTGATCTTCTTTCAGATTTAGGGATTTGGGATTTGGTAGGCTTGAAATAGATATCAGTTTCCAGGTGGTTACTACAGATGGAGACACAGCGGTCCAGGAAGGAGACAGAAGTATCAGAGATGATCCAGGTGAACTTAAGATTGGGTGGAGAGGGTGGCATGGTGGCTCAGTGGTTAGCATTGCTGCCTCACAACACCAGGGACCTGGGTTCAATTCCATCCTCAGGTGACTGCGTGTGGAGTTTGCATGTTCACGCAGTGCCTGCGTGGGTTTCCTCCAGTTTCCTCCCACAGTCCAAAGATGTGTGGATTAGATGGATTGGCCATGCTAAATTGCCCATAGTGTTCAGGGATGTGTAGATTAGGTATATTATGCAGGGTGAATCTGGGTGGGATGCTCTAGGGTCAGTGTGAGCTTGTTGGACCAAAATGTCTGTTTCAACACTATAGGGATTCAATGATGTAAAGTGCCAGGATAGATAGATAAATTATTTTCACTAGCTGGAAGCTCTAAAGTTAGGGGGCATAGCTGAAAAAATTAGGGCCAGACCATTCAAGAGCGATGTTTGGAAGAACTTTGACATACGAAGAATGGTAGAGGTTTGGAATTCTTCCACAAATGCAATGGATGCTGGATCAATTGTTAATTTTATATCTGACATACTTTATCTTTGTATTAAGGGATAAGGGCCAAAGGCAGGTAGATAGTGTTAGGCCACACATCACCCCTGATCTCAATGAATGGTGGAACAGGCTCAAGGGGTTGAATGGCCTCCTCCAGTTCCTATAACAGGTGATGACAAAAGGGGTGGCCATGGGTACCCGCATGGACCAAAGCTAAGCCTGCCTCTTTGCCAGTCTCTCTTCCGCAGCTACACCGGCCCCATCCCCCACTTCTTCGTCTGTTATATCAATGCCTGTATTGGCACCGCTTTGTGCTCCCATGAGGAGCACAAACAGTTCATCCACTTTACTAACACCTTCCACCCAAGCTTAAGTTCACCTGGATCATCTCTGATACTTCTCTTTCCTTCCTGGACCGCTGTGTCTCCATCTATAGTAACCACCTGGAAACTGATATCTATTTCAAGCCTACCAAATCCCACAGCTACCTAGAATACACCTCCTCTCACCCATTTTCCTGCAAGAATGCCATCCCCATTCCCAATTCCTTTGCCTCCGCCACATCTGCTCCCAAGATGAGGCATTCCGCTCCCAGACATCCCAGATGTCCTTCATTTTTCAAGGACCGCAATTTCCCCTCCACAGTCGTAGAAAACGCCCTCTATCGCATCTCTCGTGTTTCTCTCAGCCCTCACAACCCTTCCCCGCAATAACAACAAAAACAGCATTCCGCTTGTCCTCATGTACCACCCCATCAACTTCCAGATTCAATGCATCATTCTCCTTCACTTTTGCCACCTGCAATCTGACCCACTACCAAGAATATATTTCCCTCTCCACCCTTATCTGCCTTCCAGAGGGACCACTCTCTCTGTGACTCCTCATCCGTTCCACACTCCCACTAGCCCCACCAGCCAGGCACTTTTCCCTGCAACCACAGAAGTGCGACACCTGCCCCTACACCTTCTCCCTCACCTCCATCCCAGGCCCCAAGAAAACCTTCTACATTAAACAGATGTTCACCTGCACATCTGCTAATGCGGTATACTGTATCCGATGTTCCCGATGTGTCCTTGTCTACATCGGAGGAACCAAGCAGAGGCTTGGACGCCACTTTGTGGAGCACCTACGCTCGGTTCGTGACAAATGACAACACCTCCCAGTCGCGAACCACTTCAACCGCCCCTCCCACTCCTTGGACAACATGTTCATCCTGGGCCTCCTCCAGTGCCAAAACGATGCCACCCGAAGGCTGGAGGAACAGCATCCTGCAGCCCAAGGGTTTCAATGTGGACTTCACAAGCTTCAAAATCACCCCACCCCTGACCTCATCCCATGATCAGCCCAGCTCGTCCCCGACTCCTCGACCCGTCCATCTTTTCACCTATCTATCCACTTCCTATCTACTAGCCTCATCCCTGCCACCTTGACCTTTGCTTCCACCTACCCGCCCGTCCCTTCTTGCTGACCAACCTCCATCCCAACTCCCCACCTACACTCACTTTCACTGTCTTCATTCTCGCCTCCTTGATCTGTCCATCTTCTCTCCACTTATCTGCTCCTCTATCCACCTTCTATCATAGCCTCCCCCTCTCTCTATTTATTTCAGAGCCCCTTCCCCTCCCCCATTTCTGAAGAAGGGTCCAGACCCGAAACTTCAACTTTCCTGCTCCTCTGATGCTGCCTAGCCTGCTGTGTGCATCCAGTTCTACACTTTGTTATCTCAGACTCCAGCATCGGCAGTTCCCACTATCCATGAGAACCAAGTCAGTTTCTCAGCATGGAGAGGAGTGGCAGATTTAGTAAACATGTCAGTGTTCCTCAGAGATAATGGGAACTGGAGAATCCGAGATAACAAAGTGTGGAGCTGGATGATCACAGCCGGCCAAGCAGCGACTTAGGAGCACAAAAGCTGACGTTTCGGGCCTAGACCCTTCATCAGAAAAGTGTTCCTCAGTCTAGCCCAACGAACTACATCCAACTTGTTCTTGAAAACATTCAATATTTTGGCTTCAAACACTTTCTGAGGCAGAGAATTCCAAAGATTGATTACTCTGTGGCTAAAGAAGTTCCATCTCAGTCCTAAATGGCCTATCCTTAGACTGTTACCTTTGGTTCTAGACTCTGTTATTCAGAAACATCCTTCCTGCATTTAGCCTCTCTATTTCTGCTAGTTATTTGTAAGTTTCTATGACATTCCCCTCATTCTTCTGTACTCCAACGAATATATTCCTAAGTATCCAATATATCTTCATTCATCAGTTCTGCAAACCCACGAATCAATCTGGTAAATCTTTATTGCACTTCCACAATTGCCAGAACATCCTTCCTCAGACAAGACAGTTAAAACTGCATTTAATATTCCAGGTCTTGTCTCTCACCAAGACATCTGTACAATTGCAACAAGACATCCCTGCTCTTGTACTCAAATCTTCTCGCTAAGAAAGCCAAAACACTATTAGCCTTCTTCACTGACTGCAGCACATACTCTCAGTGACTAATGTACAAGGACACCCAGGTCTTCCCACTTCAAATACTGAGTTAATGAGGAATGGGCAACCGTTTATCAGGTGGTACTCTGATCTGAGTATCTTAAGAGAAATTTCATGACTGACTCACCGAATTCAAATGAAAGATCATTTAGGTATTAGGAAAATACAGGCTAAAGAGTTTCAACATTTTTACTGCCTAGAATCAGATAAAGTGAGGTCAAATTTTGCCAGATATGTCGTACACATCACCATGGGGAAACCCCAACCATCAATTAAACCTGTGCCTTTAATGCCAATGTCAGCTTTTGAAGAACCACATATCCTTAATATTCTTAATAGATTGTGCAGAACCATTACATAAATCAGGGATAGGAACCACTATCTCTTAACAATTATCAATATTTTCAGATTTCCTGAAATAGTGCCATTAGGAAGAACTATTGCAAAGGTGATTTTGGAAAATTTAGTTCAACTTTTCTCTTTACAAGATATGTACTTCCCAAAGAAATCCAATTAAATCAAAGTTCAAAATTTGTGTTGCTAATATTCAAAAAATTGATAACTAGTTTGGAAATAAAACAATTTACATCTTCTGCTTACCACCCATAATTTCAAGATGCATTGGCAAGATGGTATCAAATTTTGAAGATAATTAAAGATTATTATCAAGAATACCCTAAAGTTGGGAAAAAGGTATTCCTTTGTTACATTTTGCCCATTAGGAAATGCTCGTTATGAATCTACAGTATTAGACGTATGGACATGAAGTGAGAGGACTAATTATAAGGGAGTGAAAGAAACGGGGGCAGCACAGTGGCTTAATGCTGCCTCACAGTGTCAGGGACCCAGGTTCAATTCCAGTCTTGCGTGTCTATTTGTGGAGTTTGCACATTCTCCCCATGTCTGCACAGGTTCCCTCTGGGTGCTCCAGTTTCCTCCTACAGTCCGAAGATATACTGGCCACGTAGACTGGCTTTGCTAAATCACCATAATGTTCAAGGATATGTTGGTTAGGTGCATTAGTGTTGGGAAATGCAGGGTTACAGGAATAGAGTAGTGTGATTGATCTGCATGGAGTCCTCTTTGGAGGGTTGGTGTGGACTTGTCGAGCCAAGTGGTGCACACTCCAGGACTGAAAAAAAATCTGATAAACTGAAGCTCAAAAACCAAATTTCCAGCCTACTTTTTGAATCTTGGATAGAATCTGACCTAAGCATGAAAGTTGGCTAAAAAGCATCTCAATGGTGCGCAACAAACAATGAAAACAAAAGGAGATATTAAAATTTTGGGTTATGCAGCTGAGAGTAGAATTTATCCAAGTTTGTCTAGAACTTCAGCACTATCAATTGACCTTTAATGATCTTAAATGAATTTATGAAGGAAGGCGAAAATTTTGAACGATGTAGGGCTGTCAATGTACCTTTGAAAATTTCAAAGCTGTGTTGACAACTGCACCAGTTTTTGCGGTGCCAAAACTATTAGAAGCCATTCAAACAGGCCATTGATGTCAGTATCATCCTTTTTGGAGCTGTTTTCCTCAACAAAAAGAGATGGAAATCAAATGGCCTGTTAGTCATTTTCCAAAGAAACTGATGATTGTGAAATATTCAAACAGTTGTGAGAGAGCAACTGAATCACGTGTCAGTTCTGCACTATTTTTAAGCACACATCACCAAAAATGTGGAATTGTTATTTATATGGACCATAATTCTTTGAAATTTTGGAGAAAATTTTGTGACTAGACTCATATGTTTGTTTGTTGGAGCTGAATTTTCTAATAGTAAAATTTGAAAATCTTTCATGTATCTGGAAAAGAAAATGTTGTCGCAGACACTTGATTGAATTCATATATGAAGGATATTGAATGTGGCAGAAACAATTAAGATCATTTTGATGGTTTATGAAAACAGCTCTTAGAGATACATTTTCATTCTTCTTTTGGGTGAGGTGAACATTAAAATGTAAGTAATAGGAGAAGGCCTCTCAGCCTCTCAAGCCTATCCAGCCATTCTATAAGATGATGGTTAGTCTGCTATAGGACAACTGCTCTTTCATGCCAGCTCCTTGCTGTCTTCAACTACTTGAGGTTTCAAATATCTAGCAACTTCCTCTTTAAATACTTTCAGTGATTTACCTTCCACAACTATCTGAGTTACAGAATTCCGGATTAATTACCATCTGGGAGAAATTCCTTTGCATCTCAGTTTTTAATACGTATCCCCTTATTCTGAACTTTGTCGCCAAGTTAAAAATTCCCAACTACTGGAAACAACATCTACTTTGTGCTTGTGCTTGTGCTTGTTTTTTGGGGGTGGCACAGTGGTTCAGCAATTCTCTCCGTGTCTGCGTGGGTTTCCTCCAGTACTCTGATTTCCTCCCACAGTCCAAAGATGTGCAGGTTAGGTGGATTGGCCATGTTAAATTGTCTGTAGTGTTCAGGCATGTGTAGCTTAGGTGAGTTGTAAGGGGATGGGTCTGGGCGGGGTGCTCCAAAAGTCGGTGTGGACTTGTTATGCCAAAGGGCCTGTTTCCACACTGTAGGGATTCTATGTCTATGTCTGTCAAGCCTCCTCATAATCTTGTGTGTTTCCATAAGATAACACCTCTTTCATCTACACTCTAATAATTAAAACCCGAACTCTAGCCATTCCTGATGAGTAAATCACCCCAGTGAAACTTTTGAATCATCTCCAATGGCAGTATGTCCTTTCTTAAATGTGAGGACCAAAGCAACATACAGTGCTCCAGGTCCTGTCTCACCAATACCTTTTACAGTTTGTAACAAGACTTGCCTATTTTTAAACTCCAAATCCTAGCAATAAAGACCAATTCAATTTACTGCCTTAATTGCTTATGCACCTAAATGCTCACTTTTTAATGCACAAAAACATTGAATCTTCTGCACAACACTTTTTTGCCTTGTCTCTAATTTAAATACTAGTCAACCTTTTCATCCTTCCCAACAAAGTGCATGGCCTCTAGCTCCCTATATTAAACTGCATCTGCCAAGATTTTCCCATGGTTGAATACCATTCATTCAACCTATTCATAACCTCTTGTATTTTCCCTTTCCCATCATCACAACATACACTCCCACCTAAATTTGTATTGTCAGCAAATTTGGATACACAGCAATCACCTCCTGCCTTCAAGTCATGATGAGATATTGTAAACAATTAAGGCCCTAAGGTTGTTCCTCAAGGCACTCCATTGTTGTGCCCTTCTAACCTGAAAAAGACCAATTAATTCCTCTGTCTTCTGTTAACCAATCACCAACATATGCTAATACATTAACCCCAAAACCATGAGCTCCTGTCTGGTACAATAACCTTTCATGTGTCATTTTATCAAATGCCCTCTCAAGTCCAAATACACTACAGATACTGGCACCCCTTTCTAACTCTGCTTTTCAAGTCTTTAAAAAAAATGCCAAAGCCAGTACGTTACCTCCTTATCTTTTGAACTAGTTTTCTGTGGGGAGCTGAGCAAAAGTCTTTCAGAAAATTTAACTTTTGTATGTTCATTTGCTCTCCATTACCAACTTTCTCAGCAATATATAAAAAAAACTCCAACAAGATCATCAAATACAATTTCCCATTCGCAAATCCATGTTGACTATGGCCCATCAGGACCACTATCTTTCATCCAGCTGTCTATTTATCTCACCTTTTGTAACAAAATCTCACATTTTTTCGGCTAGCAATATATGGCTAACAGTTCTGTAATTTCCGGTTTTCTCTCTCCATAGAAAATCTACAGTGTGGAATCAGGCCATTCAGCCCAACTGGACTGTGGAAGAAACCGGACCAACCAGAGGAAACCCACATAGACACTGGGAGAACGTGCAAACTCCACACAGACAGTTGCTTGGGGCTGGAATTGAATCCGAGTCTCTGGTGCTGAGAGGCAGCAATGCTAACCACTGAGCCACCTTCCTACCCCTCAACGCTTCCTAAATGTTATGAGGATTTCTGCTCAACTACCTTTACAGCAGTGAGTTCCAGATTTCCACTACCCTCTGGGTGAAAATCTTTCTCTTCACATCTTGTCTAAACCATCTTCCCATTACCTTGGATCTATGACCCTTGGTCATTGATCCCTCCATCAAAGGGTAAGATCTCTTCCTGCTTATCTTATCAATGCTCCTCATAATTTTATACCTCACACTCATGTCCCCACTCAATCTCCTCTGCTCTGAGGAAGATAGCCTCAGTCTGTCCAATCTTTCTTCATAACTAAAACATTCTAGCACAGCTTCCTGTCAATTCTGCTCTGTACCCTCTTCAGTGCTATCACATCCTTTTTATAATACAGAATCCAGAACTGTACACAATACTCTAGCTGTGGCCAGTATAACCTCCCTATTCTTAAACTCTATTCCTCAATGAATGAAGGTAAGTATACTATATGAACCCTTAACTATTTTCTCCACCAGCCCATTTGCCTTAAGGGATCGTGTACATGCACACCAAGGCCCCTCTGATCCTTGGTGCTTCCCAGGGTCTTACCTTTCCTCATATATCCCTTTGCCATATTTGTCCTATCCAAATGCATCATCTCATACTTATATGGGTGGAATTCTATTTGCCTCTGATCCGCCGATCTATATCCTCCTATAATCTGAAGATATCCTCTTCGATATTTGCCATCCCCCAATTTTTGTATTATTTGCACCTTTTCTTATCAACTGTCTCACACTCAAAGCCAAAATCATTTACGTAAACAACAAACAGTACAGGTCCTAACACTGACTCTGACAGGACCTACTAGACACAGATTTCCAAATGGAAAAATACTGCTTAACCAATCACCCTTGGTTTCTTGCCACACAGCCAACTAATCGTCACAACTTCTCCACCACACTCACCCACTCCAATCTCCCCACCACGGAACGGGCAGCCCTCCGCTCCTTCTGCTGCAACCCCAATCTCACCATAAAACCAGTGGACAACGGAGGCGCAGTTGTAGTATGGTGACCTGAACTCTACATCGCCAGGGCCAGGCGCTAACTCTCTGACATCTCCTCCTACTGCTGCCCTTGATCATGACTCAACTTTACGATGGACATCCAGTCCCTATACACCTGCGTTCCCCATGTAGACGGCCTAAAGGCCCTCCACTTCTTCAAGTCCCACAGGCCCGACCAGTCTCCTTCCACTGACACCCTCATCTGCTTAGCCGAACACATCCTCACCCTCAACAACTTCTCTTTCAATTCCTCCCACTTCCTACAGACAAAAGGGGTGACCATGGGTCCCCACATGGGACCAGGCTATGCCTACCTCTTTGTAGGTTATGTGGAACAATCCCTCTTCTATAGCTACACTGGCCCTAAACTCCACCTCTTCAGTTACATTGATGACTGTATCATCATGTTCCCATGAGGAGCTCGAACAGTTCATCCACTTCACCAACACCTTCCACCTCAACCTTAAGTTCACCTGCACCATCTCTGATACCTCTCCCTCCTTCCTGGACCTCTCTGTTTACATCTCTGGCAACCACCTGGAAACCGATATCAATTTCAAGCCTACCGACACCCACGGCTACCTAGAATACACTTGCTCCCACCCACCTTCCTGCAAAAATGCCATCCCCTATTGCCAATTTCTCCTCTTTTGCCGCATCTGCTCCCAGCTTAAGGCATTCCACTCGCGTACATAGAACATAGAACATAGAACAGTACAGCACAGAACAGGCCCTTCAGCCCACAATGTTGTGCCGACCATTGATCCTCATGTATGCACCCTCAAATTTCTGTGACCATATGCATGTCCAGCAGTCTCTTAAATGACCCCAATGACCTTGCTTCCACAACTGCTGCTGGCAACGCATTCCATGCTCTCACAACTCTCTGTGTAAAGAACCCGCCTCTGACATCCCCTCTATACTTTCCACCAACCAGCTTAAAACTATGACCCCTCATGCTAGCCATTTCTGCCCTGGGAAATAGTCTCTGGCTATCAACTCTATCTATGCCTCTCATTATCTTGTATACCTCAATTAGGTTCCCTCTCCTCCTCCTTTTCTCCAATGAAAAGAGACCGAGCTCAGTCAACCTCTCTTCATAAGATAAGCCCTCCAGTCCAGGCAGCATCCTGGTAAACCTCCTCTGAGCCGTCTCCAAAGCATCCACATCTTTCCTATAATACGGCGACCAGAACTGGACGCAGTATTCCAAGTGCGGTCTAACCAAAGTTTTATAGAGCTGCAACAAGATCTCACGACTCTTAAACTCAATCCCCCTGTTTATGAAAGCCAAAACACCATGTGCTTTCTTAACAACCCTGTCCACTTGGGTGGCCATTTTAAGGGATCTATGTATCTGCACACCAAGATCCCTCTGTTCCTCCACACTGCCAAGAATCCTATCCTTAATCCTGTACTCAGCTTTCAAATTCGACCTTCCAAAGTGCATCACCTCGCATTTATCCAGGTTGAACTCCATCTGCCACCTCTCAGCCCATCTCTGCATCCTGTCAATGTCCCGCTGCAGCCTACAACAGCCCTCTATACTGTCAACGACACCTCCGAGCTTTGTGTCGTCTGCAAACTTGCTGACCCATCCTTCAATCCCCTCATCCAAGTCATTAATAAAAATTACAAACAGTAGAGGCCCAAGGACAGAGCCCTGTGGAACCCCACTCACCACTGACTTCCAGGCAGAATATTTTCCTTCTACTACCACTCGCTGTCTTCTGTTGGCCAGCCAATTCTGTATCCAAGCAGCTAAGTTCCCCTGTATCCCATTCCTCCTGACCTTCTGAATGAGCCTACCATGGGGAACCTTATCAAATTCTTACTGAAGTCCATATACACCACATCCACAGCTCGACCCTCATCAACATCTCAGATGTCTTTGTTTTTCAAGGATCACAACATCCCCCCGTCAGTGGTCAAGAACGCCCCCGACTGTGTTTCCCACATTTCCTGCAACTCAACCCTCACACCCCCTCCCTGCATTAACAACCAAAGCAAACCTTGTCCTCATGTACCGCCTCACCAACCTCAGGATCCAACGCATCATCCTCTGAGACTTCTACCATCTGCAATCCGACCTCACCACCAAAGACATTTTTCCCTCCACACCCTTACCTGCCTTCCGAGGGACCACTCTCTCTGGGACTCCCTTGTCCGCTCCACACTCCCCTCCAGCCCCACCACACCTGGCACTTTTCTCTGTAACCGCAGGAAATGCTACACGTGCCCCTACACCTCCCATCTCACTCCCATCCCAGGCCCCAAGAAGATTTTCCACATCAAGCAGATGTTCACCTGCACATCTACTAATGTGGTATACTGTATCTGCTGTTTCTGTTGTGGCCTCCTCTACATCGTGGAAACCAAATGGAGGCTTGGGGACCACTTTGCAGAACACGGACGCTCTGTTCGCACTAAACAACTGCACTTCCCAGTCGCGAACCATCTCAACACCACCTCCCATTCCTTAGATGACATGTCCATCCTGGGCTGCCTGCAGTGCCACAACGATGCCACCCAAAGGTTGCAGGAACAGCACCTCATATTCCGTTGGGAACCCTGCAGCCCAGTGGTATCAAATGCGGACTTCACAAGCTTCAAAATCTCCCCTCCCCCCACCGCATCCCAAAACGAGCCCATCTTGTCCCCTTCTCCCCAACCTGTCCTTCCTACCACCTATCTCCTCCTCCCACCTCAAGCCCCACCCCCATCTCTGACCTATGAACCTCATTCCATCCCCTTGACCTGTCTGTCCTCGCTAGACTGACCTATCTCCTCCCTAACTCCCTACACTCACCTTTACTGGCTGCATCCCGCCTCTTTGACCTGTCTGTCTCCTCTCCACCTATCTTCTCCTCTATCCATCTTCTATCTGCTACCCCCCTCCCGATTTATTTCAGAACCCTTTCCTATCGCCTATTTCTGAAGAAGGGTCTAGGCCCAAAACATCGGCCTTCCTGCTCCTCTGATGCTGCTTGGCCTGTTGTGTTCATCCAGCTCTACACCTTGTTATCTCATGGACTCAATTTGCCAAATTTTCTCAGATCCCATAGACTCTTACCTTTGCTGAGGTTCCAGAAAATGTTTTGGTCTAAGATATACAAAGGAGGGGAAGAGTCTTGTACTTACAGGTATTGCAGAGGTCCTCCAGATCATATGCTCATGATGCAGCAGGAGCAAATAGTAACATTAGGTCTGTTGGTCCAAGAGGACAATACGTTACAGCAGTCAGTTTTGCAATTGTACAGGAGTTGCCAAGCTGAGTGCACCTCCCACCAACTTCCCCACCAGCCTCAGCCTGTGCTCACATTACTGCACTGATTAGCAGCACTCAAGTCTTCATACAATTTGTTTCACCTCACCTGCACATACACTATTGTAAACCATACATCCATAATGCACCACTCCCATTGTTGGCAAGCTACTCATGGTAGCCACAACCAAAATGTGTTGTCATTGGGTTTAAGTTACAGATAGATGACATTCCTTTTTGTAATGAGTATAATCAAATTATGCAATTACTGCAACTATGGCTTCATATATTGCACAGTTAGAATAGAATATCTTTTATTGTCACACATACTCAAGTTCTATTTCTATAGATCTCCCCATGTTATCTGTTCTTAAGATATAAAAACATACCACAAGGCAAGATTTTCAGGATTCAGTCCAGAATGGAAGTGGATGGATGGAAATATGGCAATGATGTTGCATGGATTCCTAACACAACATGGGACTCCCAAACCGGGGTGGGGGGGGGGGGGGTGATGATTTGGTGATGAACAGATGGCGAGATAGGAGGAGGAACTGGGATTGGAGGGAGCTAAACAGAGGGATATTGCTACTGCATGACAACTTGAGTTACTGGAGAGTGACAGGAGGAAGATTTCTTTTCATTTCCTCAATGGTGCCAAACCTCCAGTTTCTCTGTGCCATCTTGAGTCAAAAGCATATTAAAAAAATTGGAGTGACAGTCAGAAATTTGGCTCAACCATTCAACAAGAAAATGATTGATCTGTTTGTGGCCTTCGGTCCCCTTTTCTATCCTTTTCCCTTAACTCATGACTACTTTGTCAGTCTAAAATATGTCTAACTCTGCTTTGAATATATAAATAGATCCAACCACTTCTCTCCACCTATTTACTCCTCTTTCCACTGTCCATTATTGCCTCCCCCTCTCTCTATTTATTTCAGAGTCCCTTTCCCCTTCCCCATTTCTGAAGAAGGGTCCAGACCCAAATGTCAGCTTTCCCGCTCCTCTGATGCTGCTTGGCCTGCTGTGTTCATCCAGCTCTACACTTTGTTATCTATTCAGTCTTTATTCATTTTACAAAATCCATTAGCTCAGGAAATTAGTCCAGTGAAATTTCTCTGAACTGCTTCCAATGCAAATATGTTCCATTATGAAAAGAATGAAACACATAATATAGAAACAGGATTAGGACATTCAGCCCCTCAAGCCTGCTTCACCATTCTGAATCATATTGGTAATCTACTTCAACATCATTTTCTTGAGCTATGTGAGAATCTTTTGATGTTTTTATTATTGAAAAAATGTGAGAACACTTTTTTTGTTTTGTTTATTATTATTTTTATCAATTTTGAACTATGAGCTAGAGATGACAGCTTTCGGACAGCTTGTGGAAAAAGAAGAATAAACCAAACAAGCTTTGTTTGTTTGTTTATGAGACCAGGCCTGAAGACTAATTGCAGACTGAGCCCTGTCTAAAAAGATTACAATAGACACAGTGACCCTGCCAAGAGCATTAGCTTAAACAGATAGCAGAAGTTAGCTATTAACGGGGCTGGTACCTAGGAATTAGTTCTGGCAAATCTGGAATAGATCCTACTTTCAGGCAGATGGCAGTTGTTAAATAGTACATGAGGTCTAGTCTCCTTAGTCTATCTTCACAGGATAGTGCTATCATTTCAGGAATTAGTCTGGTAAACTTCTGCTAGACTTCCATATTTGGCAGCTAAGTCATTCTTTAGGTAAGGGAACCAAAATTGCTCACAATACTTCACCAAGGTTCCAAATTCTATTGAAGTAAGCTATTTTAATCCTGTAGTCAAGCCCTCATACAGCAAAGGTTAACATGCCATTTCCTTTCCAAATTTCTTGCTATGCCTGCACATTAGTTTTCTGTCACTTATGAACAAGGACACCAAGGTCCCGTTGGACATGAACATATTCCAATCTCTCTCATTTAAGAAATACTCTGCATCTGTTCCTCCAACCAAAGTGATTACCCTCACACTTATCTACATCATATTTCATCTGCAATATTCATAGACATTGACAGTACAAAAGAAGGCCATTTGACTCATTGTGTCTGTGCTGGTCAACAAAGATCTGACTGCCGTACTCACATTTTCCTCGGTCCTTCCCCATAGCTCTAGAAGCTGTGGCTGTGCAAGGGAATGTCTAAACACAGTTTAAGTGTTATAAGAACTTGTGACTCAAAAACTCTTTCAGGCAGTGATGTTTAGACTCCCACCACTCTCAAAGTGTAAGAGTTTCTTTTCAACTCCCCTCTTAATCTTTTAACTCTTATTCTTTGTACCCCAGTTATTGACGTCTCTACTATTGATAAAATGTGCCTGCCTTGACCACTTCTATACAACCATCAAAAGATGCTTGCCACTCCATCTCCTGTCTGCATTTTGGAAAATCAGATCATAACGCTGTACTCCTCCTTTTAACTTACAAGCAGGAATTGAAGCATGAGGACCCAGTACAGAAAGTAGTCCAGCGTTGGTCTGAGGCAATGGAACAGCTTCTACAGAACTGCTTTGAGTAGGTAGACTGGTCCCTATTCAAGAATTTAGCAGTCAACCTAAAGGAGTATAATAAAATGTGAGGCTGGATGAACACAGCAGGCCAAGCAGCATCTCAGGAGCACAAAAGCTGACGTTTCGGGCCTAGACCCTTCATCAGAGAGGGGGATGGGGGGAGGGAACTGGAATAAATAGGGAGAGAGGGGGAGGCGGACCGAAGATGGAGAGTAAAGAAGATAGGTGGAGAGAGTGTAGGTGGGGAGGTAGGGAGGGGATAGGTCAGTCCAGGGAAGACGGACAGGTCAAGGAGGTGGGATGAGGTTAGTAGGTAGCGGGGGGTGCGGCTTGGGGTGGGAGGAAGGGATGGGTGAGAGGAAGAACCGGTTAGGGAGGCAGAGACAGGTTGGACTGGTTTTGGGATGCAGTGAGTGGGGGGGAAGAGCTGGGCTGGTTGTGTGGTGCAGTGGGGGGAGGGGACGAACTGGGCTGGTTGAGGGATGCAGTAGGGGAAGGGGAGATTTTGAAACTGGTGAAGTCCACATTGATACCTTATGGCTGCAGGGTTCCCAGGCGGAATATCAGTTGCTGTTCCTGCAACCTTCGGGTGGTATCATTGTGGCAGTGCAGGAGGCCCATGATGGACATGTCATCAAGAGAATGGGAGGGGGAGTGGAAATGGTTTGCGACTGGGAGGTGCAGTTGTTTTTTGCGAACTGAGCGGAGGTGTTCTGCAAAGCGGTCCCCAAGCCTCCGCTTGGTTTCCCCAATGTAGAGGAAGCCGCACCGGGTACAGTGGATGCAGTATACCACATTGGCAGATGTGCAGGTGAACCTCTGCTTGATGTGGAATGTCATCTTGGGGCCTGGGATGGGGGTGAGGGAGGAGGTGTGGGGACAAGTGTAGCATTTCCTGCGGTTGCAGGGGAAGGTGCCGGGTGTGGTGGGGTTGGAGGGCAGTGTGGAGCGAACAAGGGAGTCACGGAGAGAGTGGTCTCTCCGGAAAGCAGACAGGGGAGGGGATGGAAAAATGTCTTGGGTGGTGGGGTCGGGTTGTAAATGGCGGAAGTGTCGGAGGATAATGCGTTGTATCCGGAGGTTGGTAGGGTGGTGTGTGAGAACGAGGGGGATCCTCTTGGGGCGGTTGTGGCGGGGGCGGGGTGTGAGGGATGTGTCGCGGGAAATGCGGGAGACGCGGTCAAGGGCGTTCTCGATCACCGTGGGGGGAAAGTTGCGGTCCTTAAAGAACTTGGACATCTGGGATGTGCGGGAGTGGAATGTCTTGTCGTGGGAGCAGATGCGGCGGAGGCGGAGGAATTGGGAATAGGGGATGGAATTTTTGCAGGAGGGTGGGTGGGAGGAGGTGTATTCTAGGTAGCTGTGGGAGTCGGTGGGCTTGAAATGGACATCAGTTACAAGCTGGTTGCCATTTACAATCCGACCCCACCACCCAAGACATTTTTCCATCCCCTCCCCTGTCTGCTTTCCGGAGAGACCACTCTCTCCGTGACTCCCTTGTTCGCTCCACACTGCCCTCCAACCCCACCACACCCGGCACCTTCCCCTGCAACCGCAGGAAATGCTACACTTGTCCCCACACCTCCTCCCTCACCCCCATCCCAGGCCCCAAGATGACATTCCACATCAAGCAGAGGTTCACCTGCACATCTGCCAATGTGGTATACTGCATCCACTGTACACGGTGCGGCTTCCTCTACATTGGGGAAACCAAGCGGAGGCTTGGGGACCGCTTTGCAGAACACCTCCGCTCAGTTCGCAAAAAACAACTGCACCTCCCAGTCGCAAACCATTTCCACTCCCCCTCCCATTCTCTTGATGACATGTCCATCATGGGCCTCCTGCACTGCCACAATGATGCCACCCGAAGGTTGCAGGAACAGCAACTGATATTCCGCCTGGGAACCCTGCAGCCATATGGTATCAATGTGGACTTCACCAGTTTCAAAATCTCCCCTTCCCCCACTGCATCCCTCAACCAGCCCAGTTCGTCCCCTCCCCCCACTGCACCACACAACCAGCCCAGCTCTTCCCCCCCACTCACTGCATCCCAAAACCAGTCAAACCTGTCTCTGCCTCCCTAACCGGTTCTTCCTCTCACCCATCCCTTCCTCCCACCCCAAGCCGCACCCCCCGCTACCTACTAACCTCATCCCACCTCCTTGACTGTCCGTCTTCCCTGGACTGACCTATCCCCTCCCTACCTCCCCACCTACACTCTCTCCACCTATCTTCTTTACTCTCCATCTTCGGTCCGCCTCCCCCTCTCTCCCTATTTATTCCAGTTCCCTCCCCCCATCCCCCTCTCTGATGAAGGGTCTAGGCCCGAAACGTCAGCTTTTGTGCTCCTGAGATGCTGCTTGGCCTGCTGTGTTCATCCAACCTCACATTTTATTATCTTGGAATCTCCAGCATCTGCAGTTCCCATTATCTCTGAACCTAAAGGAGTATGCCATTTCTGTTACAGACGTCATTAGTGTGTAGATGACTGCATGCAAAGTAAATGTGAATGTTCCCTAGCCAGAAACCATGCATGAACCAGGAGATCCAATTCCTACTTAAGTCCAGGTCTGAGAGGTTCAAGTCAGGTGAGCCTGACCCAGACAGAAAGTCCAGGTACAACGTTCGTAAGTCCATCAGAGACACCAAGAGGCAATACTAAACTCAGCCTGAACCCAGACTAATCACAAGGACACCCATTGTTTGTGGCAAGGCTTATATGACATAATGGGCTACAAAGCGAAGTTGAACAGAATTGCAGGCAACAATACATCTCAAGAAATAGTTCAATGCATTCTATGCTCACTTTGAACAGGTCAATGAAACAGCATCACCTGTCCCAACAGC
Organism: Stegostoma tigrinum; assembly: GCF_030684315.1. Taxonomy (NCBI): domain Eukaryota; kingdom Metazoa; phylum Chordata; class Chondrichthyes; order Orectolobiformes; family Stegostomatidae; genus Stegostoma; species Stegostoma tigrinum. The sequence goes on from NC_081355.1 coordinate 45,415,828, forward strand.
ATCAGATGCACCTGTACCGCCACAGATGTTGTATCAGCCTCCTTGAAAGTGAACTCACAGAAAGCAGCTGGCCTGGAAAGTATCTCGGACCATGCACTCAGATTCTGTATGGACTGCTAAGGGAGTATTCACTGACATCTTTAACCTCTCCCTACCTCAAACTGAAGTTCCCCACCTGCTTCAAGAAGACCACCATCGTCCCAATGCCAATGAAAAATCATGCAGCCTGCTTCATCTCTAAACTCCTTGGCCTCCGTTCCCCACTCTGTAATTGGATCCTCAACTTTCTGACCCATAGACTACAAGCAGTAAGAATAGGTGACAACACCTCCTCCACAATAATCTTCAAGGCCGGAGCTCTACACGGGTGCATACCAAGCCTCCTATTGTACGCTTTACACACTCATGAGTTCTGCCCCAGCACTATTTATAGGTTGGCTGATGACACCACCGTTTTAGGTTGGTTCTCAATAGGGAGAGAGGGGGAGGCGGAGAGAGTCAGAGTATAGGAAAGAGATCGAATGTTGGTGTAAAGACAACATCAGCAAAATGGAGGAGCTGTTCATTGATTTCAGGAAGTGGAGTGGAAGGCACACCCCGTCTGCGTCAATGGTGCTGAGGTTGAGAGTATCAAGTTTCTGGGAGTGATGATCACAAACAATGTGTTTTGGTCTACCAACAGTCAAGTAAGCACAAAAGCGCCTCTTGTCCGTCAGGCAGAAGATATAAAGGTTTCAATACATGTACAAACAGTTTCAAGAACAGCTTCTTCTCCACCGTTATCAGGCTTTTAAATGAACCTCTCAAATATTATTGCTGATCTCTCGCTTTGTACCTTCTCCGCAGCTGCGACAGTATTTTTCTCTCTGTTCTGCTACCTGCTGTACTTAAATATTGTACGATTTGCCTGTACTGCACACAAAACAACACTTTCTCCCGTATCTCCGGACATGTTACAACAATAAATCAAACCAAATTAAATGAAATCCCATTCATCCTATCTATACCCCTCGTAACCTTATACACTTCAACAAGTCTTCTCTCAACTGCCATTGCTTTGAGAAAAACAATCCCAGCTTATCCAATATTTCCTAATAACTCGAATGCTTCAACCCAGGTAGCATCTTAACAAATCTCTTCTGTATCCACTCTAGTGAACTCACATTATTCCTATAGTCTGGTGATCAGAACTGCAACCTGTATTCCAGTTTGCAGGCTAACCAGCACATTATACAGTTCCAGCATAATTTCCCTGCAATGGGTCCTAAGAACATTCTGATAATAATAATGATGTGCTCCAAAACCACACCCCTACCCCAGTTCCAGTACAGTTGGCATCTACCCAGTATGGTGGAGCATTACCCAGGTATGTCCTGTACACGAAAGGCAGGACAAATCCAATCTGGCCAATTACCACCTATTAGTAAAGTATTGAAGGTGTTATCAACAGTGCTGTCAAACAGCACCTGCTTAGCAATAATGCCCAATTTGGATTCCACTAGGACTACGCAGTTCCAGACCTCACTACTGGTTTGGTTCATACATCAGCAAAAGAGCTGAATTCCAGAGGTGTGGTGAGAGTGTCATCAAGGCTGCATTTGACTGAGTGCAGCATCACGCAGCCCAAGCAAAACTGGAATCAATTGGAATCACGGGGTAAACTCTCCACTGACTGGAGTCATACCGGGCACATAGAAAGATGATTGCAGTTGGAGATCTATCATCTCAGCTCCAGGACATGTTTGCAGAAATTCCTCAGGGTAATATCCGCGACACAACCATATTCAGCTGGTGATGAATGAGTGTCCGCATAAGGTTAGAAATGGGGTTATTTCCCAATGACTGCACAATGTTCAGCACCATTTGCAATATGTGTTTAAATGCAACAAGACCTGGACAATATCCAGGATTGGATTGCCAAGTGGCGAGCAACATTCATCCCACACAAATGCCAGGCAATCTAACTGCCACCTCTTGACATTCAATGCTATTGTTATCACTAAATCCCCACTATTAACATTTTTGGGGTTACCATTGATCAGAAACTCAACTGACTCACCACAAATACAGTCTCTACAAGAACAGGTCACAGCAAAGGAATACTACAGCAAGTAACTCAGCGCCTGACTCCCCAAAACTTGTCCACCATCGACAAGGCACAAGTCAGGAGTGTGACGGAATACTCTCCAATGACCTGGAAACTCAATACCATCAGAACAAAGCAGCCCACTTGACTGGAACCATATTCGACAAGCAACATCTCACTCCCCCACTGGCAATCTTCAAGATGTAGATCTTTTAGTCTGCGAAAATTTGCTGAGGATCTTCAGATCGTATCTTCCATGCCCACAACCATTTCCATCAAGAACAACAAGGGTAGCAGAGAGGTACGAACACCACCATCTGAAAGTTTCTCTTCAAGACACTCAACATCCTGACTTGTAAACGTATTGGGATACCTTTACTTTCGTTGGGTTGAAATCCTAGAATGCCCTCCCTAAATACATTGTGAATTAGCCTTCAGAACATGGACTGCAGCAGTTCAAGAAAGCAGCTCACCGCCACCTTCTCAAGGTGGAGTAGGGACAGGCAATAAACATTAGTCAATCAGCAATACTGACATCTCATGAGACAATGAAAAACAAATCCCAGTTATTATTTGGGTAGTTAAAATCTCCTTCTATTACCACCTTATTATTCTTACAATTCTCTGAAGTTTTAATTCCCACGTGAACCTCTATCCTTCCCTGACTATTCGGGAGGCCTTTTCTACACAACCAACAGTATTTTCTTCCTTTTTTTTGTAATTTCTTGCAATAAGGCTTCATTTGATGACTTTTTCCAAGGTATCAACCCTCCTCACAGGTGGTTACTGGACAGCTGGCTTGCAACACAATTCCTGTACCAGCTGAAGTTACCATGAAGGTCCCACTTTCTCAACCTTGCCCCTCGTCTGCAGCATGGTGACCCTTAGGTTAAATCACCAGTCATTTCTCTCTGTCTCTGATGAAGGATCAGCCCGTGGAACTATGGTGACTTTATCTTTTCACTGTTGTAATTGATTCCTCGATCAATATTGTGAAACCCGCCCCATCCCTTTGTCTAACTTATCTGAATGCTCTATATTTCTGAATGTTCAGCGACCAATCCTGCCCATCCATCAACCAAATCACAGTCACAGTATGATATCACACTCTCACATATCTATCTCCACCTTCAGATCATCTGTCTTATTCCTCAGGATACTTGGATCAAATTCATTTCATTTAGCCTTGCTAAACTTAATTCTTTCTTGTCTAGCTCTGCCTTCCCGACTCACTCAGTAGCATTTTAACATATAATTCCATCTCAGTTTCCGTTCTTCAGAACTACTTGGTAGGATCACACGCAACCGCTAATCTTTAGATTAGATTCCGTACAGTGTGGAAACAGGCCCTTCGGCCTAACAAGTCCACACGGCCCCTTGAAACATCCCACCCAGACCCAGTCCCCTATAACCCACACACCCCTGAACACTATGGACAATTTAGCACGGCCAATCCACTTAGCACGCACATCTTTGGACTGTGGGAGGAAACCGGAGCACCAGGAGGAAACCCATGCGGACACGGGGAGAATGTGCAAACTCCACACAGACAATCGCCTGAGGCTGGAATCAAACCCGGGTCCCTGGCGCTGTGAGGCTGCAGTGCTAACCACTGAGCCACTGTGCCGGCCCAATCTAGTTTAAATCTGGCCCAAGAGGATTAGCAAACCTCCCTGTGGGGATGATGGGCCTGTTCACGTTCACATATAATCCAGCCAATTTATACTTTCACTTCCTTCAAGTACAGTCCCAGTTCTGCAGGAAACTACAGCAACCCCTCCTGCCATATTCTATTCTTCTATTCCTATACTCACTACCACGTAGCATCGGGTAATCTGGAGATTACTACCATTGAAGTCCTGTTTTTCAATTTTTTACCTGTGGCAGGACCTCATTTCTATATCTACCTATGTCATTGTCATAAATTGTTTATTCTCACCCTTGTGAATGTCTTGTAGCCATTCTATGACATCCTTGACCTAGAATCTGGAAAGCAATATAGTACTCTGGACTAATATCTACAGACACAGAAGCACCCATCTACTCCTTTTATAAACAAATCCCTATCACTATTGCCCTTGCATACTTCTTCCTTCCCTGACTGGCTGAAATGCCCATATTGCTATGACCTTGGCTGTGGCTGGCCTCCACAGAGAAACTGTCACTCTCACCATTTTCGAAGTTAAACAGCAGTTTGAAAGTGAGATGCACTCAGCAGATTCTTTTACCACCATACTGGCACCACACCCCACCCCCACCCTTTCTGTCTTGCGGTCCCACATTCCCTAGTTGCCTGCACTTTATTAAACTCCAAAATGACCATGCCCTGAAATATGCTATCCATCAACATGCTAGCCTCAGGAATACATCACAATGGTCTCAGTTGCTGCTCAAGCTCCAACACAAGGCAGAGACACCTCCTGCATACATAGTCATCCAGACTGCAAGAAAAGTCTGGGATTTCTCCACATGGTGCAGGATGTGCAAATCATAGCCCTGAGCTCCCCAGATACACCTCAACTAAAGCAATTTTGGATCTTTTGTCGACCTTACTGCTACTTAAGTACAGGCTAGAAATATATTATTCCTGTTTACGTCAAACAACCAGAACTACTTAATTATCAAATGAAATGATGTAGGTTCTGAATGTCTCAGGTAATAACTATCTAAAGAAAGTTTTAAGCTGTACTTAGGGTTGTAAATTAATATACAGGCGCAAAAGACAAGAGAGAAATATCTAATAATTACCCGTTTTCCTGTGGGGTCATACTTTGATTCCTTGAAATAGCTCCGCTCCCAGTCTGTCTTTTCCTGGTACCTCTCTGCTCTCACAACTTCTTTTTAACCTTGCTGCCACCACTCCCAAGTCTCCCTGTCTGCTTCTTGCACTGACTCAGCCTGTCCAAATCCCTTGCAGTCCCTTTGCATCCTCCTCACAACTCACATTTCCACCTTGTGTCACCTGCAAAATTGCGGATATGGTAAATTGGTTCCTGTAAACAAATCATATTGTGAACAGCTGAGGTGCAGCACTGAGTTCTTGCAGTAGGCCACTAGTCACAGCCTTCAATGTGAGAATGGTCCACTGATTCCCAACCTGTTTGTTTTCCACGAACTACTCTTCAATGTGTGCTAGTATATTACTTCCTATATTCCTAACCATTCTGCTCCAATTGTGTTTCCTAATGTCTTGAATAGGACTTTACTGAAAGACTTCTGAAAATCCAATTACACCACTTCAATTCATTTCCAACAATCGAATCTGTAACAATCCCCCCCAAAGACTTCCAGATTTGTCAAACATGATTTCCCTTTCATAAATCCAAGTTGACTCTGTCCAGTGATGTCATTATTTACTGCTCTTTCTGAATGCTTAGAGCATTCACAACTTCTTTCCTTCCCACAACCAGCTTTGTTTTTATTCTATCTGAATTCATTGCACTACATTTGACAAGTAAGTTTAAACTCTTTCCAACAGCCCTGTCAAATTTCTCCACAAGGATAATAATTTTGGCCCTGCTAAGGTGTAACTAGTTCTTCTTTCACAGATTCTGCTGCCCCAGAAATCTTAAGCCTTGCCTCATGCCACATTTTTCATCCATATTTTCTACTTTTAATGCTCCATTCTCCCATAATAAAAGCTAGCATTTCATTTAAACGGGTCTTGTGGCGTAGTGGTAGTATACCTATTTCTGGGCCAGAAGATTGAGGCACAAACCACATCTGCCATGGAGGTCTGTCATACCGTAGCTCAACAAAAAGTTACAAACTACTTTTTGTTCCTGTTTACCTTGCTAATTATCTGCTGTATTTGCATGCTGGCATTTTTTTATGATTCATATCCAAAGACGCCCTCTTTAAATGATTTTGTTTCATTTCTTTCCTACTAAAGTGGCATTTCCAAACAATGTACTCTAGCTGCCAAATTTTTGCCCAGAAGTTTTGTCACTGTAGTAAACTTTTGTGCAAACACTCTCCTCAAGACAACCAGTGGTCTCAACAATGCTGCCATGGCAGTCTGTGATCGGTTCTCATTCCTCGCCCCACTAGCTTTAATTGGGCAGAAAACTGTCTCCATATCAATTAAGGGCTCACCCTAGAGAAAATCTGAAACTCAGCCAGTTTCGCACCATGCATGCTTCTCATTCAAAAACAGAACCCAGCTCCTGTTTCTCAGCTCTACGGTGAGAATCCAGCCCTAGGTTTTCATATCCTAATGAGACCCACAGAATGTGACCTCATGCTGGAGAGATGCGCAGGCACTGCATAGCTGATTGGTCATCTGATTTACTTGTTACCAGCACACTCACTCACCAAATTGTAGAAAAGGTTGCAGCAGACTGAATTCATTTTCTTGATAGTAATTCAAATGTACCACATTTCAATATACATAAGAGGCAGATCTCATGTTATGGAGGGTAATCTAGTTTTCCTTGCAATATTGCCAACATCCAACTGCGTATAAAATTAACTTCTGGCGAAAAGATTCTCTACAAGCAATTTATGCCAAAAGTTTCCACTGAAAGTACAGAATGGAGGAGAGTGGTGAGAAAAACCAGGTGTTTATTTTATTTTTTTCAGAGGATCCCTGCAGAGTGGAAACAGACCCTTCGGCCCAACAAATCCACACTGACTCTCAGAACATTCTACCCCTATAACTCACCTAATCTGCCCATCCCTCAACACTATGGGCAATTTTACATGGCCAATCCACGTAACCTGTGCATCTTTGGACCATGGGAGAAAACCAGAGCACCGAGAGGAAACCCACACAAACACAAGGAGAATGTGCAAACTCCACACAGTCACCCGAGGGTGGAATCAAACCAGGATCCCTGGCGCTGTGAGACAGCAGTGCTAACCACTGAGCCACCATGCCATTTTTGTGAACTAGAAGTTGTTGACAGAAATAGCAAGCAAAATACATCTGCACATGGAACTGTGCCCTCATTTAGCCTTGAAAGTACTGGATTCTGTCATGAGGTGAAGAGTAACTTTTTTGTTTAATTTTCATAAAAATACCCAAGATCTAAACAAGATATTGTTAGTTACTAAAATGTGTAACATTTATAATATTGAAATTATAATAATTTTCAGCAGCTGTTTTAATTTCCTACTTACTTACAAACTTTACTACAAATTATGCAACAGGCCCTACAATAGTGGAGTGTTTCATGTTGCACCAGCTAATAATACTTTTGCTCACCAACCATCCTTGTGACCGCATTCAATCCTGAGAAAAGAACAGTCTCGTTTTTCCATTACCAAGTCTAGTCATTGGGTTTAAATTAGCGACTGTTTGCAGAGCTCAAATGCAATTAGATTTCCCCTCAGGCTCCACAAAGCATTCTTTGGTTTTGGCTGTTTGTACTGCATAGCTTCTATGGAACAGATTTTCAAATAAAACTACTAACTGGAATGTAATGATTGTGGTTTATCTGCAATGCATGCTTTCCTAAAAAATGGTTCTTTGTCTGCCGTCATGAATTAAGATACATTAATTCAATCCTTGTAGATGTATCATCAAACATAAGCAAGAAATACACACATCTGAGGATGACATGATGATGTCACCGCCTTATGTTTTAATCAAAGCAAAATCATGTTACTCGCCTATGTTGTGTACAGTTATTTTACAGTAACTCTTGCTCACCTCAATAGTTGAGTTAACACAGATCCAGAATGGTAGTGATTGCATCAATCGCCATCTGTTTAATGCAACATATATAATGTCTTGGAATCCATCCAGGTATTACATTCATCCCACAGATAAATCCCATGTCCCCTATGCCCATGGCATAAATGTAGTTCAAGGAAGGTGGTATTTATGACCAATGCTGTTATAAAGATCTTGGTCTATGCTTCCAGTGAGAGATTAATCATAGAACCATATAGTGTGGAAACTGACCATTTGGCCCAACAAGCCACCACCCCTCCGAACAGCGTCCCACCCAGACCCATTCCCTACATTTCCCCATATCCAGGGCAGCTAGCCTATAACCTAAACATCCCTGGGCACTATCAGCAATTCAGCATAGCCAATCCACCTATCCTGCACATCTTTAGACTGTGGGAGGAAACAGGAGCACCCAGAGGAAACCCACATAGACACAGGGAGGACGTGCAAACTCCACACAGACAGTCACCTGAGGCTGGAATGGAACCTGGGTCCCTGGCATTGTGATGCTGCAGTGCAAACCACTGAGCCACTGAACCCCCCACCGAGATTAAGAGAATTAGGAACAAGGAAAAAGAAATCTAATTCAGAGAATGTAAGAAAGAATGGAGAGGCAGCTAAAACATTGCCATATTAGCATTTTGTTCTATGAATCTTATGATTCAACGCACATTAGGAATTTCTGCATACAATTCATAATAACTGATTACTATTCAGCAATCTCACATGCATATTTACTCCTCTTGTGACTCAAGGACATCCTTTTTTAACATGCCTACAATTTTTGGATCTTCTGCATATCAGCCACTACACAAGTGAGGAGGGAATAAATTCAGGCCCCATTAATGAACGATTAATGAAAAAGTTTACTCTGCAGCAAATCTGTTTCTTTCAGCTCATAGCACCGCACACTGTATTATATCCTTTTGGTAAAATCTGCACTTTCATTTACTTACATAATTGTTTATCACTTCTTACAGGAAAAGAAATGCAAAACATGCAAAAAAATGTGATCAAAACCAATAACCAAGGAGGCTGGTTAAGCATTAAAGGCATTGGAAGCTGACTGGGTGGGACAGGGATCAATATAACTGTGAACAGAAGCCTTACCTAGCAGCAGGCTGGAAAGTCAACAGTTCAGGCAGGCCTAGACCTTCTCTGCCAAACGCCGGACAGGTATTTGTGCAGCAAAGGGTGTCCTTATAGTAGGATTCTATCCACATCAGCAGCATCCCACCCACACCTCGACCCTCATCTCCTGCCCACAGTGCAAAAATGCCATCTCTTATCTGGCTTTACAGCATGTTACTGATCTTTACTAGTCCTATTACAGCATGGAAAGAATGATTTGAGATTGCTGCAATAAGGATGATGGCAATAGGGAGTTGAGGACTTCATGAAATGTCCTCCCATCTTCCATCTGTTGCCCACTGTTATCCTTTAGTCAGTACCAGACTTGTCTCCTGTTCACTCAGGTACAGGCAAAGCTGACTTTGGATTCCAAACAGAAGGCTAAACTATCTTTGCAAGCAGGATAGGGAATATGAGCAAGGAAAACACAATGTGGAGTTGGAGGAACACAGCAGGCCAGGCAGCATCAGAGGAGTAAAAAAGTTGGCATTTCGGGTCAGGGCCCTTCTTTTGAAGAACGTCAACTTTCCTGCTTCTCTGATACTGCCTGGCCTGCTGTGTTCCTCCAGCTCCACACTGTGTTATCTCTGATTCCAGCATCTGCAGTTCTTACTATGTCTGAGGGATATGCGCAGCCTGTCTCTTCCTCCGCTGACACAAGATGTAGCATGTAAAACCTGTATATAGTAAGTGTAAGTCGAACAAACTGTCACTCACCATGGGTATGGACAAGAATGTTTGACAACATTGGCTTTGACATAACAAATCATTCCATAGTGCTTCACCTTGACATTATAAACCAAAATATTTCATCAAGTCACATCAGAGATATTATGGAAAGGATAATCAAAAATTTCCACAGAGGCAGGTTTTAAGGAATATCTCAAAAAAAAGAATGGGGCAGCATGGTGGGCTCAGTAATTAGCACTGCTGCCTCACAGCGCCAATGACCTGGGTTCAATTCTACCCTCGGGTGACTATGGAATTTGCACATTCTCCCCTCGCTAGTATGTGTTTCCTCCAGGTGCTCCAGTTTCCTCCCAAAGTCCAAAGATGTACAACTTAGGTGGATTGGCCAAGCTAAATTGCCCATAGTGTCTAGGGATATGCAGGTTAAGCAGATTAGCCATGGGAAATGCAGGGTTATATTGAAGAGGTTGGGATGGTCTTTGGAGAGTCGGTGTGGATTCAATGGGCTGTATAGCTTGTTTCCACAGTATAGAGCTTCTATGAGGAAAGTAAAATGAAGAAATGAATGATTAGAGTTGAAATTCTGGAGCCTGAGGCCATGACAACTGAAAGTAAGGCCACTAACGGTCAAGCAATTATTTTCAGGGATGTTCACACAGCTGGAATTTTTGGAGATAACACGGTGTGAAGCTGGATGAACACAGCAGGACAAGCAGCATCAGAGGAGCAGGAAGGCTTGATGTTTCAGGTCAGGGCCCTTCTTCAGAAATGGGGGAGGGGAAGGGGATTCTGAAATAAATAAGGAGACGGGGGAGACAGATTGAAGATGGATAAAGGAGAAGATAGGGTGAGAGGAGACAGACAGGTCAAAGATGCAGGGCTATAGCCAGAGAAGGTGAATGTAGGTGGGGAGCTGGGGGGGGATAAGTCTGTCCAGGGAGGACGGACAGGTCAGGGGGGCGGCGGGATGAGGCTAGTTGGTAGGAGATGGGGGTGGGGCTTAAAGTGGGAGGAATGGTTAGGGAGGTAGGGACTAGCTGGGCTGGTTTTGGCATGTGGTTGAGGGAGGGGAGATTTTGAAGCTCGTGAAATCCACATTGATACCCTTGGACTGCAGAGTTCCCAAGTGAAATATGAGATGCTGTTCCTGCATCTTTCGGGTGGTGTCATTACGGCAATGCAGGAGGCCCAGGATGGACATGCCGTCCAAGGAGGGGGTGGGGGGGGGGGGGGCAGAATTGAAATGGTTTGCGACTGGGAGGTGTAGTTGTTTGCTGCGAACACAGCGTAGGTGATCTGCAAAGTGGTCTCCAAGCCTCCGTTTGGTTTCCCTGATGTAGAGGAGGCCACAACGGGAACAGTGGATACAGTGTATCACATTGACAGATGTGCACGTGAACATCTGTTTGTTGTGAAAAGTCTTTCAAGCGCCTGGGATCGGGGTGAGGGGTGAGATGTAGGGGCAGGTGTAGCACTTGTTTTAGTTGTAGGGAAAATTGCAGGGGGTGGTGGGGCTGGAGGGGAGTGTGGAGTGTGAGGACAAGGGAGTCATGGAGACAGTGGTCCCTCCGGAGAGCACAAAAGGGTGGAGAGGGAAAAATGTCTTTGGTGGTGGAGTTGGATTGCCGATGGCAGAAATATCAAAAGATGATGCGTTGGATTTGGAGGTCGGTGCGATGGCATGTGAGGATGAGGGGGATTCTGTTTTGGTTATTATTGTGGATAGGGGGTGAGAGGGATGAGTTGCAGGAAATGCGGGCAACATAGTCGAGGGCATTTTTGATCACTGAAGAGGGGATGTTGCGATGTTTGAAAAAGAGGACATCTGGAATGTTTGGGAGTGGAATGTCTCATCTCGGGAGCAGATGCAGCGGAGGCAAAGGAATTGGATGGGGATGGCATTTTTACTGGAAGGTGGGTGAGAGGAGGAATATTCTAGGTAGTTGTGGGAGTCGGTAGGCTTAAAATGGATATTGGTTTCCAGGTGGATGCCAGAGATGAAGATAGAGAGGTCCAGGAAGGAGAGAGAGTGTCAGAGATAGTCCAGGTAAACCTAAGGTTGGGGTGGAAGGTGTTAGTGAAGTGGATGAACTGTTTGAGGTCCTCGTGGGAACACGAGGCAGCCGAAAAAGTCATCGATGTAACGGAGGAAGAGATGGGTTATACGGCCAGTGTAGCTTTGGAAGAGGGATTGCTTCACGTACCCTTTAAAGAGGCAGGCAGAGCTGGGCCCATGCGGGAATTCAAGACCATCCCCTTTGTCTGCAGGAAGAGGGGGTGGCCATGTATACCCACATGAACACAATCGCTCTATTAATGAAAGCCGTATGCTTTCTTAACAACTCTATCCACCTGGGTCGTAGCTTTCAGGGAACTGTGGATTGAACCCCAAGATCCCCCTGCTCCTCCACACTGCCAAGAATCTTTCTGTTAACCCTTAAAGTTTGAAGCTCGAAGTTTTGGACCATTTAGTCAGAATTCACTTGATGCTGAGAAAAAAAGTATTCTGCTTTCAAGTTTGTCCTTCTGAAATGAATCACCTCACACTTTTCAGCGTTAAACTCCATCTGCCACTTCTTAGCCCAGCTCTGCATCCTATCAATGTCCCTTTGTAACCTAGAACAGCCCTCTGCACTATCCACAACTCGACCGACCTTCTTATCAACTTCACCTCATTCCTGTTCTGTAAATCACTGCCTCAACTGAAAACGAACTTTCTTTGCATTGAAATGGCTCTTAAGAGAGGAACTGCATTTACACAGCACCTTTTACAATCAAAGGATATTCTTAACCATTTGTAATCACTGAGGTATATTTTAAGCATAGATGTTACTGTAATGTAAGAAAAATGTCAGTCAATTTGTGTTCAAGTCCTACAAACAGCAATGTGTCAATGAACGGTAATGTATTTCAGAAATGTTTTTGAGGAATGAATATTAGCCTAGATTCTGCGAATAACTGTCTATTTCCCCTTCAAAATAGTGTTGTCGTATTTTATATGTCCAGCTGAATGAAGGCCTTGTTAAACATCCTATCAAGAAGTCAAAAATTATCTACTGTGGCTGTGTGTCTCCTCCTGATTCTTCTTTACTGTTTATTCTCCTTGATTGTTCTGCCACCTTTACTTGTGATCATCTACCACACCAATGCCTCTCTTAGACTGTCCATCTTGGTATTTGTACTTGATCCTATTCTTGCCAATCTCAGCTACAGCATCTTACTGAAAAGCAAAGGCTTATTCTTCTGACCCCATTCTATTAAAATTCAAACTCCACCAAAATCTATCCCAAGCCTTTGTTCTTCCTTATCTTTGTGCTGTTCCTTGGTTACAACATGTAAAACATATAAAGAAGATCAAGGAGAAGTCCAGGTGCATAGTTTCTTAAAATTTGGAGTCATAGGTAGGCAGCCTGGTGACGATGTGCTTGGCATGCTTCTCTTCATTGGTCAGTGCACTGAGTACAGGAATTGGGATGTCATGTGGCAGCTGATGAGGCCACTTTGAGAACCCTGTCTTCAATTCTGGCCTGCCTGCTATAGGAAAGATGTTGTGAAACTTGAAAAGGTTCAGAAAAGATTTACAAAGATGTTGCCAGGATTGGAAATTTTGAAGTACAGGGAGAGGCTTAATAGGCTGGGACCTTTTCTTGCCTGGAGTGTCGGAGGCAGAAGGGTGATCTTTTAGAAGTTTATAAAAGCGTGCAAGGCATGGTAAGGGTGAATAGACAAGGTCTTTTCCCCAGGGTAGTGGAGTTTAAAACTAGAGGGCATAGGTTTGAGTTGAGAGTGGAAAGATTTAAAAGGGAACTAATCGGCAACTTTTCACGCAGAGGTTGGTATGTATATGGAATGAACTACCAAAGAAATGGTGGAGGCTGGTACAATTACAACATTTAAAAAGGCATCTGCATGAGTATATGAATAGGAAAGATTTAGAGGGATATGGGCCAAATGCTGGTAAATGGGACTAGATCAGTTTTGGATATCTAGTCAGTGTGGTTGAGTTGGAGTGAAAGGTCTGCTTCTGTGCCATATTATTATGACTCTGAAAAGGCAACTTGTGCAGGTGCATGACTGATGGTTATATCACATACAAAGATCACATAGTTCCCACCTTCAATAAACTTTGAAGCTTTGGACCATTCAGTCAGTATCCACTTGATACTGAGAAAAAGGTCCATCTTTCTACCGTCAGTCCCAGCCTGCCTCATAGCACAGTGACAATGAGGATGTGTGTTTGTCATTAAAGACACCAAAGTCGTTAAAATTCACCAACAATCCGGTACTTTTACCACTGATTCCATCCACCATCTAACTACTGTACCAAGTTGAACCAGACCATTCACAAATTTAATGTTCTTTTTAGACTCAACCTGTTCTACAAATCCCATAACAACTCTAACACACAGAATATCCCTTTCACCTTTGTAACTTTGCCCATCCAAACTCCTAACGGCCGCTCAGATAGCATGTGTTTGTTATATATAAACTTCACTGTTCCAATGCCCTTCTTGCCAGTCTTGCATCATTCACTCTTCATAAAGCTTAGCTGATCAAAAACTTTGCTGCCCACCTCCTTTCAGCAGTCATGATGGCTGCAAATTAGGAACAAAATAAATTTAACTAATGGCACAAATACAAAGTAATGGATGTGATCTTATAGCCATTATGGAAACGTAGTTACAAGTTCAAAGTTGGCAATTAATTATTCAGGATTAAATGACAACTCAAAAGGACAGGAAGAAATGAAAGGATGGTGAGATAATAATGTTGGTACGAATGGAATAAATATAATAGCAAGAAATGATTTTGGATTAGAAAATGTAGAATCCAGGTGGGTGGAGGTAAGAAATATAAAGGGAAAAAAGACACAGGTAGGAGTAATCTACAGGCCAGACAAGAAATCAGGAGATAAAGAGGGCATATAACAATGGCAGTACACAACAAGGCTGATAGTTGTAGGGAATGCTGGATGACAAGAGAAATTGAGGTTTTGGTCAAGAAAAAAAAGGAACCATATGTCAGGTATAGACAGCAAGAATCCAGTGAATCCCTAGAAGAGCATAAAGGCGGTTGAAATATATTTAGAATGGAAATCAGGAGGGCGAAAATGACATAGCTTTGGCAAACGGGTTAAGCAGAATCCAAAGGGATTCTACAAATACTTTAAGGACAAAAGAGTAACTAGGGAGAGAATAAGGCCTCTTAAAGTTCAGCAATACCACTTATGTGTGGATCTGCAGGAGATGGGGGAGATATTAAATGAATATTTTGCATCAGTGTTTACTGTAGAGAAGTATATGGTAGATAGAGAACTTGAGGAAATACACAGCAACATCTTGAAAAATGTCCATATTACAGGGAAGGACTGGATCAGGTATACCCTAGAACTCTGTGAGAATCCAGGGAATTGATTGCTGGGCTCCTTGCTGAGATACTTGTATCATCAATAGCCACAGGTGATGTGCCAAAAGACTGAAGGCAGGCTAACATAGTGCCACTATTTAGGAAATGCGATAAGAAAAAGCCACAGAGCTATAGACACACCCTATTTGTACTCTCTCCCACCCTCTTCCATCAAGCAGAAGATACAAAAGATTCCAACGGATTCAACAACAGCTTCTTCCCTGCAGTTATCCCCGCCGACCTCTCGTATACCAGAGTTGATCTTTCTCTGCAGCTTCTCTATAGCTGTAAAAATATTGTTTACATGTATAAGGATGAGGGGAAGGCTCACTACTAAGGGAAGTTTAAAGGGAAATGCTCCAAATGCTGATTGGAAATTACCATTACACATCTTCACAGTACTTAATATCCATTATAATCAAGGTAAGAGGTCAGGAAAAACTTGCAAGACTACACTGGCCAGCCACTCTCAATGACCTTGCCTTGCTCCGTTGAAGTGAATGTATCGTTTAACATCAATATCCAGGAGTCAACACAGTTCCCTTGAAATGTCAGAATTCATTTTTCTCCATACAACTGTATATGTGCAACTACTGCACTAAAAATCTCACACAGAACACCGTTACGGGTAACTTACAGACATGTCTATTATGCCACTGTCGCATACTCAATGCTCACTCAAACACTTTAGATTATTTTTCAATTAATAGGCAGCTTATAACAACTGGGTGGGAAAAGTCTTTGGCAGTTGTTATTGAGTCTGTATGTCTTTCAAACATTACGCATTGTTCAAGGTGAATCATTGCAGTATTTAATTGGTAGCTTCCATTGTGACATACCACATCCACCCACACTAGAGGTGGTGGCACCATCTTCATGAAGATATGCAGACACTTAAGGGTGAATACAAACCTATTAACAAGAAACAAGAGCAAACTACTCCGCCGTTTGAGCCTGCTCCTCCACTCAATAAGATCATGGTTGATATAATTTTAACATCCACTCTACATTCCTGCATATTCCCAATAATCTTTCATCCCCATGAAAATCAATAATCTAACTCTGCTTAAAAGTATTTAAAGGGTCTGCCTTTTGAGGAAAGGAATTCAAAACATTCTCAACCCTTTGGGAAAAATAATGCTTTTTCATCTCTGGTTTAAATGGGCACCCCCATCTCCCACAAATATGCTTTCAACATCCATCTGCTCAAAACATCTCAGGATTGCATATGTTTCAATTAAATCCACTTCTGACTCTCCTAAAATCTAGAGAATGCTAACTTATCTAGCATTTCCTCAAACACTTCCATTTTATCTGACTACCTTAACCTCACTTCCATCCTCCTATTCATAAAGGAAACCTAAGGTAGATTTTTTTTCAATTCAAGTCAAAAAGAGAGTTACACAACAAAAGATACAAAGATGAAGCAGCAAATAAAGGTACAATGTAGATAACAAGTTGTAGAGCTGATGAACACAGCAGGCCAAGCAGCATCATAGAAGCAGGAAGGCTGACATTTCAGGCCTAGACCCTTCTCCAGCATCTACAGTTCCTATCATCTCAAAGGTACAACGTAATCTGGTGGGCAAGTCGCAGAAAATGAGAAACATGTGACTTCAGATTCATGCTTGGTTAAAAAAAAGTCTCCATAGTGGATACAGAGTGAGCAAGAGTTGTTTTCCGTGCATAGGGAACATTGTTGAACCAAGGGAGACAAGGCTGAGCTCTTGAATTAGGTTTGGGTCGCATCTTTCAGAGGGAGGGATTTAGTGGTGTGACAACCCAAATAAGAGTCATCTGGACTAAAGTCAGATTTCCTGGTGACAAAGAAGTTACAAAGCAAAATGGAACGGAAAAATAGGGAACAGGTGATAGTTGTCAATTACAAAGATTCAGGCTGTAGTAAGCACAGAGGATAAATGAAGATGGAAATAAAAAGGACATAGCCTTTATGAGAATAGATTGGAGGCTAATATAAATGGAATCCACTTACCTTAGGATATAACCATATTAATATGACAAAGGTTGCAAAAGGATCAATGGGTCCAATTAGGAACAAAGTTGAAGGTCTATTGTCAGGGGTCAAAGGCATGACTAAGGTATTAGCTGACTTAGCATTTGTATTTGTCAAGAAAGGAGATTTTGCTTAAGCTATAGTAAAAAGTTTTGGATAAGTGGATTTGATTCTTCTAAAACAAAAACTAAGAAAGGATTTTAACTACTTGCTATATTTTTATCTGCAGGTAAAAAATTGAATATAATTATCTAAACCCAATTTCCCCTCAACTAAACTTAGCCATCCTTTCCCAGTTTGGTCTACGCGTGACTCCTGACCCACAGAAATGTGGTCAATTCTTTACAGCTCCCTGAAATATTCCTGGCAAACCATTTGGTTCCCAATCACAACTCGCAACCCAACACAACTTACATATCCACTGCCCTACCAAGCTGCCACCCTACCCAACAGCCTCATCCACTTTCCTCATCCACCCTACACCTTTACCTATTTACTTCACACTTTCTATCCCTTACTTCTCTTACCTAATAAATTCATACATCATGAATTCCTGCTAATACACTGAAAAGCAATTTAAATGTCCTAAAGCTTTTCAGTGCGTTCCCAAACAGTTCGGTTAGTACCATAAATAGACGGCATGGTTTATCTTCCCCAAAAATCCAGGTGTAAGAGCATTGCAGTTAACTAATGCATAATCAATCTTAGTGGGGCAAGTTTCTAGATTCTTGTCAGCCTCCTCCTGCAGTATCCAGAAGAACAGTAAAAGCATATTGAATTAGGTATAATTAAACAATTGAAGCTGAAGAAACATCCACATTCTCACACAAATCCTGAGGAATGGCATCTGTCCTGGACGTTTATTGTGCTCTTCCCATTTGTCCGGGCAATATGGCTAATATTGCTTTGGAAGTGTTTTACACTGATTTCATCTTTTGGAGTAGAAAACTAGTTCCACAAAAAATTGGACATAAACCTCTGTTAGCAAGACTGACATGGAATCCGGTGTAAACCTTTGGATAATTTTGACACACAGGGAGTGGGAGAAAATTTGAAGCCAAATAATGTTTCCTTTAATGGGTGGCCTCTGTTTCACATGTATGGAAATATTCTGACATTTTCTTGTGACAAATAATGAACCGCAAAATTTATGTTCACGTTTTATAATGAGTAGCCACTTATTCTTCAATCGTGGCAGCTAACCTGAGAAAAATAAAGGAAAATCTTCCAGGTATACAATTAGTAATGTATTTGTCCTTGTATTATAGCTTAAATGGATAACCTTTTCATTTCAGACTTTGATTTAAAACTAAAAATTGTGTGAGCTTTCGCAATATTCAGTGACCACCAGTGGTTTCTTCCATATTGTTCGTTTTGTATACTTCAAGAAAAAACAACATTATGCAGGTACTGGGTCATACTTTACCTCCATTCTCTCTATGCATTGACAGCAGTGCGTAAAAATTACATTTTGTTGCAATAGTTTCTTACTGTTCCAACATTGTGTTACTAGCCTTATAACATGACATGACAGTATGTTAATTATGCACACAAATTCCCATAGACTGATGATTTCAAATCTCAGCTAGGTAATAGCAAAGAAACAGGAGGATGAAATTACATCACTGCTGGATAATAGGGAGAATTTGTCAGTGAATCATTCTACGACATATCTAACAGAAGCCACTGGCTGAGGTTAGAAAAAGTAAGAGAGAAACAGCAGCAAACGTGAAGACTTCAAAAAGAAATCACGTTCAAATTGGAATAGAATTTTAAAGAGGAAGTCATGTCTGACCAACTTGAATTTTTCAAAGAGGTGACTGGTGTGTAGATGAGAACAGGGCTTTTGATGCCATCTACTTGGAGTTCAGTAAGACTTTTGAGCAGACCCCACATGACACTGATAGCAAAGGTAAGAGCCCATAGGATTCAAGAAAATTTGGTAAATTAGATCCACAATTAGCAGAGTGGCAGGAAGCAGAGGTTGATAGTTGAGGGGTGCCTTTCAGACTGGAAGTCTCTGTCCAGTGGAGTTCCACTGGGGTCCTTCCTGTTTGTGATTTATATAAATATGCAGACTTAAATGTAGAAAAGTTGATCAGTACATTTGCAGATGATTCAAAAGTTGGTGGAGTGGTAAATAGTGAAGTAGTTAACCTTAAATTGATATCAATGAGCTGATTAGTGGCAAATTGAATTCAATTTGGATAAACATGAGCTGATGCACTTGGACAGAACAAACAAGAGAAGAGAATACGTGATGAGTGGTAGGATGCTGGGAAGTACCAAGGATCATAGGGATCTTGCTCGCATACTGGTTCCTTAAGGTATCTGGACAGGTGGATAAATCCTGTGGGTTAAAAGATCTTTCCTCACATCTTCTTTGAACCTTCTCCCCTTCCCTAAATCTGTATCACTTGGTCATGATCTCTCCATCAAGGATTAAAGTATCTACTCTGTCTGGACCCCTCATAACCTTATACAGTTGAATCATGTCCCCTCAAAATCTTTTGTGCTCTAGGGAAAACAATCCCTGTCTGTTCAAGAATGACAAGGTGTGAAGCTGGAGGAATACAGCAGGCCAGGCAGCATCAGAGGAGCAGGAAAGCTGACGGTTCAGATCTGGACCATTCTTCAGAAATGGGGGAGGGGAAGGGGACTCTGAAATAAATAGAGGGGGTTAGTGATAGAAGGTGGTTAGTGGAGCAGATAGGTGGGAAAGAAGATGGACAGGTCAAGGAGGTGTGGATGAAGCTAGAAAAGGTGAGTGCAGGTAGAAAGTTGGGTTAGGAGTTGGTCAATGAGGAGGGAAGGGCAGGTAGGTGGGAGGGAAGATAGACAGGTCCAGGAGGCGGGGATGGGGGTGCTGGTCCTGAGATGAGGTCTTGGGTGGGATCAGAGACCGCTTTGTGGAGCACCTATGCTCGGTTTGCGACAAATGAGAACACATCCCAGTCACGAACCACTTCAACTCCCCCTCCCACTCCCTGGATGGCATATCCATTCTGGGCCTCCTCCAGTGTCACAAAGATGCCACCCGGAAACTGGAGGAAGAGTATCTCATATTCCACCTTGGAACCCTACAGCCCAATGATCTCAATGTGGATTTTACCAGCTTCAAAATATCCCCATCCTTGACCTCATCCCAAGATCAGACCTCCCTCTCATCCTCGCCTCCTTGAGCTGTCCGTCTTCTCTCCCATCTATTCGCTCCTCCCACCTCAGTGACCAACCCCCACGCCCACTTCCTATCTACACTCACCTTTACTGACTTCATCCCTGCCTCCTTGACCTGTCCATCTTCCCTCCCACCTATCCGCCCCTCTCTCCTTCACTGACCAAACCCTATCCCAACTTCTTACCTGCACTCACTTTTACTAGCTTCATCCCCGCCTCCTTGACCTGTCCGTCTTTTCTTTCACCTATCTGCTCCACTACCCACCTTCTATCACAGACCCCATCTCTATTTCAGAAACTCCTTCTCCTCCCCCATTTCTGAAGAAGGGTCAAGACCAGAAATGTCAGCTTCCCTGCTCCTCTGATGCCGTCTGGCCTACTGTGTTCACACCTTGTTATCTCAGACTCCAGCATTGGCAGTTCCTGATATCCCTATCTGCTCAATCTTTCTTCATAAAAGAAACTCTCCAGGCAAAGTTTTGGCCAATCTCCTCTGCACTCTCTCCAGCACAATGACATCCCTCCTATGATGTGGACTGCAGAACTGCACATAATACTCTAGCTGTGGCCAAGCTAATGTTTCATAAAATTCCATCATAGCTTCCCTTAAACAAGGTGATCTTGGTTGATCAAGGCGATTATAATATCTGCCTATTTAATGAATTTATCCACCTGTTGCACCTGCTCTGATGAGAGGATGTACCACTCCCAAGCATCACAGATGTGCACCTTTTCAAACAACGCTCTTTCTCCCACTCTGTTATCCAGACAGCCCTGCACCGTGCCTCCTCCATTCCCTACTCTACAGCTGTTATCCACACACACCCTCCAAACATAATAAAGATAGGGTACCCTTTGTCCTCACTTTCCACCCACCAGCCTCTGCATCCAACGTATCAGCCTCAACACTTTTGCCGACACTGACAGTCCTGTTTAAGAGTTTTTTTAAATGAGGAAGATATGGGCTGTGTACCTTGGGGGACTATGAGGTCCCAAAGAGGAGTTAATTGTTTCTTTCTCTGCAGATCCTGTTAGACCTGCTGAGCTTTTTCACCATTTTCTATTTTTATTTTAGATTTCCAACATTCACAGTATTTTGCTTTTAATATACAGCCTATTTTATCTTTTGAGTCATGTTTGCAGCACTATGGACAGTATGGTAGCACAGTGGTTAGCAATGTTGCCTCGCAGTGCCAGGGACTCAGATTCCTTTCCAGCATTGGGTGACTGTCCATGTTTGCATGTTCTCCCTATGACTGTGCAGGTTTCCACCGGATGCTCTGATTTCCTTCCACGGTCCAAAAATGAGCAGGTTAGGTGGATTGGCCATGCTAAATTCTCCTGTAATGTCCAGGGATGAGTAGGCAAGGTGGATTAACCATGGTTAATGTGGGGTTGCATTGATAAGGTGGGATGTTCTTCGAGTGTCAGTTCAGACTCAACAGGCCAAATGGCCTCTTTCTGCATTTTAGGGGTTCAATGATCTGAAAAGTAGGTTCATCCTCTCATAAAGTACACACTGCCAACGAAAATAATCTTTACTATCATCTATCTAAAAACAAAAGCATTTTCTCTAGTGAAATGCATGTCTTTAGAAGGTAGTTATAATAACCATCAACCAGTTTTTAAGATGCTAGATTTCTTAAAATTGATTATAATATGCAGACATCTAACACAATCTCTACCCAGTTTATCACAGAATTTATGCTAACTAGTTGTATATAATTATAAATATCTAAATTGTTTGGTACTAGAAAGTACACAACCATCTTAAAACACAGTAACCTTTGCATCATTCATTTATTCCAATGTAGTTGGCACATACAACACACTAAATATTTGTACAAGGGGCATGAACCAGGCCCATGAGTATATAACATTTTGCTCACAATCTTACATCTCATACAACAGCATGTGCCACATATACAAAACAACGTATTAAAATTTTGACATCACTAATTCTCCCTTTCATTTAAATTCATAGATCATCAAATCCCTACAGTGTGGAAACAGGCTATTCAGCCTAACAAGTCTACACCAACACTCAGAGTATCCCATCCAGACTCATCCCCCATACCCCACCTAATCTACACATCCCTGAACACTATGGGCAATTTAGCATGGCCAATCCACCTAGCCTGCACATCTTTGGACTATGAGACGAAACCAGAGAACCCAGAGGAAACCCATGTATACACGGGAAGAATGTGCAAACTCCACACAAACAGTAACCCGAGGGTAGAATAGACCCCGGGTCCCTGGCGCTGTGAGACAGTGGGTGCTAACAACTGAGCCACCGGAAATGAATACATGAACTGATTTCTTTTGTTCAAACATCTAAATCTAGCTCTCTTATCTCAACATCAATATCAGACACATAAGGTCTTTGGTTGGAATAAAGAAACTGGATTTGGTAGGATAAATACATTTTGTACATATTTGTCCCTCAGAATCACAACTGAATATACACCAATGTAAAGTGTGAAGACATTAGCCTTGGCTCAGTGGCAGCACTCCCAATTCTGAATCATATAATCATGTCTTCAAGCCCAATTCTGGGGCTTCAGTACACAATATTAACTGACATTCTAGAGTCATATTTATAGAATGAAGGCTCTGATGAAAGATACCGAATCTGGAAAACTGTTTCTTTCCACAAAATTCTTACTTGAATTGCTAAGTGTTTTGAACATCAACAAGTTTGCTTTTGCTGAAAAAAGGACGTAACATGTTGAAGATTTTCATCTTGCTCTCACCAGGACATTTCACAGGAAACACAAATTTAACAAAAAAAAATTTAGACTGTATGAGAGGAAAATGTCAACTGGTTGGCAAAGGGACACTGAATAATAGAAACAATGTCAATCCTTGTATGGAAGTCTACATTAATCTCCTAAGAAATATTACTTCCCTAGGCAGGGAAGTAGTCAACAACCGCAAGATTGTGTGCCTGATGGTTAGAGGGTTGTTGGTGTTTTTGCTATCCAGTTGTCATGATC
Source organism: Stegostoma tigrinum (assembly GCF_030684315.1). Lineage (NCBI taxonomy): Eukaryota > Metazoa > Chordata > Chondrichthyes > Orectolobiformes > Stegostomatidae > Stegostoma > Stegostoma tigrinum. The sequence continues at coordinate 45,439,008 of NC_081355.1, forward strand.
TTGGTCTTCTAGAAGTTGATGCACAGACCAATCAGGGTACTGATACTCTCAACATGTCCACAGAACAATTGGCAGGGCACCATCAATGTACTAATGGCTTCACATAAAAAGAGTATCCAAAATCATCAATGCTGCCAGGAATCTACAACTAAACAATATTACTAACTGCAAGCTATGCCAGCAAGACATAGAAAAGAAGAGCAAAGGTGTCACATATGTTCAAATCTTTCATCAGTGCTGCCTATGTTAAATTCTGGGCATCACCAGGAAAGATATCATCACCAATGAAGAAGTGCTCAAGAGGTTTAAAAAAACACACAAAATACTAGAGAAATTCAGCATCTGTGGACAGAGAAACACAGCTATGTTTCAAAGCCGAAAACTCTTCTTTGGAACCAAACAGCAGCATAAGGAGAGAGTGAGAAATGGAACTGGCAAAACAGATATTTCACCTCCAGGACATTTGCCTCGCCAGAATGGCAGTTAAAGTTAAGGCAAATGGTAAAAGAAGATAGAGCTAGGCAAAGAATACCTGGTCAATTATGTTTAAACAGGCCCTTCATGATTAGGACAATGCTTATGACTATAAAACATAGAAGCAGAAGTAGGCCATTTAGCCCACTGAGTCCAATGCACCAGTCAGGGAGACTAAACCTGATCTAATAATCCTCAACTCCACGTTCCTGCATTCCTCCCCATAACATAGATAAGCTGCAGAGCTGGGCTGAGAGGTGGCAAATGGAGTTTAATGCAGACAAGTGTGAGGTGATGTACTTTGGTCGGAGTAACCGGTAGGCAAAGTACAGGGCTAATGGTAAGATTTTTGGCAGTGTAGATGAGCAGAGAGATCTCGGTGTCCATGTACACAGATCCTTGAAAGTTGCCACCCAGGTTGACAAGGCTGTTAAGAAGGCGTACAGTGTTTTAGCTTTTATTAACAGAGGGATCGAGTTTCGGAACCAAGAGGTTAAGGTGAAGCTGTACAAAACTCTGGTGCGGCCGCACTTGGAGTATTGTGTACAGTTGTGGTCACCGCATTATAAGAAGGATGTGGAAGCTTTGGAAAGGGTGCAGAGGAGATTTACTAGGATGTTGCCTGGTATGGAGGGAAGGTCTTACGAGGAAAGGCTGAGGGACTTGAGGCTGTTTTCATTAGAGAGAAGAAGGTTGAGAGGTGACTTAATTGAAACATATAAAATAATCAGAGGGTTAGATAGGGTGGATAGGGAGATTCTTTTTCCTAGGATGGTGACGGCGAGCACGAGGGGACATAGCTTGAAATTGAGGGGTGAAAGATATAGGACAGATGTCAGAGGTAGTTTCTTTACTCAGAGAGTAGTAAGGGAATGGAACGCTTTGCCTGCAACGGTAGTAGATTCGCCAACTTTAGGTACATTTAAGTCGTCATTGGACAAGCATATGGACGCACATGGAATAGTGTAGGTTAGATGGGCATGAGATCGGTATGACAGGTCGGCACAACATCGAGGGCCGAATGGCCTGTGCTGTGCTGTAATGTTCTATGTTCTATTAGTAAGTCATTAACTCTTCATTCCCTCAATGATGGAATTTTTTATGAAAGCCTTGAATGTAATTAACGAATGAACATTAACATTCCTCGCACTAAAAAATTGAATAGATTCATTACCCCTTAAAAGAAAGCTTTCATAGAGTCATAGAAATGTCGACCAGACACCCTAAATTAATCTATTTCTATTTGCTAGTATTTGGCCCATATCCCTCTCAACTCTTCCCGTTCATTTGCTCATCCAGATGCATTTTAAATATTGTAATTGTACCAGTCTCCACCACTTTCTCTGGCAGCTCATTCCATACATGCACCACCCTCTATGTGAAAAAGTTGTCCCTTTGGTTCCATATAAATCTTTCCCTCTCACCTTAAACCTACATCCTCTCGTTTTGCTCACTTATTCACTGGGGAAAAGACTTTGACCATTTACCCCATCCATGCCCCTCATAATTTTATCAACTTCTAAAAGGTCACCCCTCAGCCTCCGATGCTCCAGGGAAATTATCCCCAGCCTATTCAGCTTCTCCCTATAGCTCAAACCCTCCACCTCTGGCAACATCCTTGTAAATCTTTTCTGAACCCATTCAAGTTTAACAATATCCTTCCTATAGTAGGGAGACCAGAACTGAACACAGCATTCCAAAAGTGGCCCAAGCAATGTCCTGTACATTTGTAGGAAAGCATGACCTGCCAACTCCTACATTCAATGCGCTGGCCAATAAATGCAAGCATACCAAATGCCTTCTTCAATATCCTGTCTTCCTGCAACTCCACTTTCAAGGAACCACCAACCTGCAATCCAAGGTCTCATTGTTCGGCAATACTCCCCAAGGCCTTATTATTAAGTGTACAAGTCGTCCCCTATTTGCCTTTCCAAAATGCAGCACCTCACATTTATCTAAATTAAACTCCATCTGCTAGTCCTCAGCTATTGATCTATCTTCAGAAGGTCCCATTGTACTCTAAGGTAATTTTCTTCGCCGTGCACCACACCACCAATTTTGGTGTCATCTGCCAATTTACTAACCATTCCTCCTATGTTCACACCCGAATCAATTATATAAATGACAAAAAGCAGAGGACCCAGCATTGACCCTTGCAGCACATCACTAGTCACAGGCCTCCAGTCCAAAAAAAAATCCTCCACCATCACCCTGCATCTCCTACCCTTCTAGTCAATTTTTGATCCGATTGGCTAGTTTTCCTTGTATTCCATGTGATCTAACCTTGTGAACCAGTCTACCATGCAGAATCTTGTTGAATGCCTTACTGAAGTCCACTACTGTGATTTCACCAGTCTCTTCGTTACTTCTTCAGAAACTCAATCAAGTTACTATGGCACAATTGTCCACACATAAAGCCATGTTGACTATTCCCAAATCGTCCTTGCCTTTCCAAAAACATGTAAATCCTGTCCCTCAGAATCCCCTCCATTAACTTCCCCAACACTGATGTCAAGCTCACCGGCCCATAGCTCCCTTGCTTTTCTTTATCACCTTTCTTAAATAATGACACCACATTAGCTAACCTCTAGCCTTCTGGCACCTCACCTATGGCTCTTGATGATACAAATATCTCAGCAACAGGCAAAGCAATCACTTCCCTAGCTTCCCACAAAATTCTAAGGTACACCTGATCCAGTCCTGGGGATGTATCTGAGATAACAAGGTGTAGAGCTGGATGAAAACAGCAGGCCAAGCAGCATCAGAGGAGCAAGAAGGCTGATGTTTCGGGCCTATACCCTTCTTCAGAAATGGGGGAGGGGAAGGGAGTTCTGAAATAAATAGGGAGAGAGGAGGAGATGGATAGAAGATGGATAGAGGAGAAGATAGAGAGGAGACAGACAGGTCAAAGAGGTGGGGAAGGGTCCAGTAAAGGTGAGTGTTGGTGGGGAGGTAGGGAGGAGATAGGTCAGTCCAGGGAGGATGGACAGGTCAAGGGGGCGGGATGGGGTTAGTGGGTAGGAGATGGGGCTGGGGCTTGAGCTGGGAGGAGGGGATAGGTGGGAGGAAGGACAGGTTAGGGAGGCGGGGACAAGCTGGGTTTTGGGATGCAATGGGGGAGGAGACATTTTGAAGCTTGTGAAGTTCTCATTGATACTATTGAGCTGCAGGGTTCCCAAGCGGATTATGAGTTGCTGTTCCTGCAACCTTCGGGTCACATCGTTGTGGCACTGCAGGAGGCCCACGATGGACATGTTGTCTGAGGAATGGGAGGGGGAGTTGAAATGGTTCACTACTGGGAGGTACAGTTGTTTAGTGCGAACCAAGCGTATCTACCTTTATTCTTTTTAAGACATCTAGCACCACCTCCTCTGTTATATGGACACTTTTCAAGATATCGTTATTTATTTAACCAAGTTCTCTAGCTCCCATATTCTTCTCCACAGTAAACAATGGTGCACAATACTCCTTTTCTATCTCACCATTTTCTGTTGTTCCACAAGTAGGCGGTTTGCTGATCTTTAAAAGGGCCCCATTCTCTCCCTAGTTACTCGTTTGTGCTTAATATATGTGCAGAAACCCTTAGAATTCTCCTTAATTCTATTTGCTAAAGTCATCCTCCTCATACCTGTCTTGAAAGGACTACTCCTTACTCGGTGATATGACTTCTGGTCCTAGACCTTCCTACAAGTGGACACAACCATACAGAGAGTTTAAACTAGTGCGGTGAGGGGTGGGAACCGGAATAACAGATCAGTAAACATATAGACTGGTGAAGAGCTTGAGTCGAAGGCAAATATAGCAAAGAGGAAGAGCATTCAGGGAGTGGTTGCTGAGCTCAGTAGAACTGAAGGCTTGGGCATATTGCTTCAGTGCAAAATGTATAACAGGCATGATGAATTAATTTAGAGCCTGGATTAATGCATGTAATTATGACACAGTTGCTATTTAGTTGAAAAAAGGATAGGATTGGCATTTTAACATGCTGGGATATTGATGTTTTTAGATGAGTCAGAGGGGGAAGCAGAAGAGGTGGAGGAGTTGCATTACAGATTTGGGAGCATATCACAGTTGTGTTGAAGGAGGACACACTGGAGGGATCTTACAGCAAGGCATTGTGGGTGGAATTCAGGTATAGAAAGGTTGCAATCACAATGCTGGGATTATACTACAGAACTCTGAGCTGCCAGCGGGAGACAGGAAGAGAAATGTAGGCAGATTCTGAAATGATGTGAAGATAATAGGGTTGTTGTGGTGGGACATTTTAACTTTTCCCAAATTGACTAGGATGCTCTTAATACCATCACCTCAGCTGACCTCCCACCCACAGTCCCTAACCTCATCGTTACCCAACCACGCACCGCCTGCTTCTATCTTCTTCCCAAAATTCACAAACCTCACTGCCTCGGTCGACCCATTGTCTCCACCTGCTCCTGTCCCACCGAACTCATCTCCTACCTGGATTCAATTTCTCCCCCTTGGTCCAGGAACTCCCTACCTACGTCCGTGACACCACACACACTCTTCACCTCCTCCAGAACTTCCAATTCTCCGGTCTCCAAAACCTCATTTTCACTCTGGACGTCCAGTCCCTATACACCTGCATTCCCCATGCCAATGGCCTAAGAGTTCTCCGCCTCTTCCTGTCCCGCAGACCCGACCAGACCCCTCCACTCACACCCTCATCCGCTTATCTGAACTCGTCCTCACTCTCAACAACTTCTCCTTTAATTCCTCCCACTTCCTACGGACAAAGGGGGTGGCCACAGGTACTTGCATGGGCCCAAACTATGCCTGCCTCTTTATAGGGTACAGGGAACAATTCCTCTTCCAAAGCTACAGTGGCCCTATCCCCCATCTCTTCCTCTGTTACATTGATGACTGTTTCGACGCTGCCTCATGTTCCCACTAACACCTTTCACCCCAACCTTACGTTTACCTGAACCATCTCTGACACCTCTCTCTCCTTCCTGGGCCTCTCTGTCTCCATCTCTGGCATTCACCTGGAAACCGATGTCCATTTTAAAACTACTGACTCCCACAACTACCTGGAATATTCAACCTCTCACCTACCTTCCTGTAAAAATGCCATCCCCTATTCCCAATTCCTTTGCCTTGGCCACATCTGCTCCCGAGATGAGGCATTCCACTCCTAAACATTCCAGATGTCCTCTTTTTCAAAAATCACAACCTCACAGTGATCAAAAATGCCCTCGACCGTGTGTCCCGCATTTCCCGCAACTCATTCCTCACACCCCCTATTCGCAATAATAACCAAAACAGAATCACCCTCGTCCTCACGTACCACCTAACCGACCTCCAAATCCAATGCATCATCCTCCGACATTTCCGCCATCTGCAATCCGACTCCACCACCAAAGACATTTTTCCCTCCCCACCCTTTTGTGCTTTCCGGAGGGACCACTCTCTCTGTGACTCCCTTGTCCGCTCCACACTCCCCTCCAGCCCCACCACCCCCAGTACTTTTCCCTGCAACAGAAGCAAGTGTTACATGTGCCCCTAAACCTACCCCTCACCCTGATCCCAGGCCCTAGGAAGACTTTTCACATCAAACAGATTTTCACCTGCACATCTGTCAATGTGACACACTGTATCCGCTGCTCCTGTTGTGGCCTCTTCTACATCAGGGAAACTAAACGGAGGCTTGGGGAGTGCTTTGCGGAACACCTACGCTGTGTTCGCAACAAACAACTACACCCCCAGTTGCAAACCATTTCAAATCCCCCCCAACTTCTCAGACATGTCCATCCTGGGCCTCCTGCATTGCCGTAATGACGCCACCCGAAAGATGCAGGAACAGCATCTCATATTTCGCTTGGGAACTCCGCAGTCCAAAGGTATCAATGTGGATTTCACGAGCTTCAAAATCTCTGCTCCCCCGACTACATGCCAAAACAAGCCCAGCTAGTCCCCGCTTCCCTAACCATTCCTCCGACCTCAAGACCTACCCCCATCCCCTACCCCCAATTTCATCCTGCACCGCCCCCACCCCGCGGCTTGTCCGTCCTCCCTGGACTGACCTATGCCCCACTAACTCCCCACCTACATTCACCTTCACTGGCTGTAACACCACCTCTTTGACCTGTCTGCCTCCTCTCACCCTATCTTCTCCTTTATCCATCTTCTATCCGCCTCCCCCGTCTCCCTATTTATTTCAGAATCCCCTTCCCCTCCCCCATTTCTGAAGAAGGGTACCAACCTGAAACGTCAAGCTTTCCTGCTGCTCTGATGCTGCTTGGCCTGCAGTGTTCATCCAGCTTCACACCATGTTATCTCTTATGCTCTTAATACCAGATGTTTGGATGGAGAGCAATTTATTCGGTGTGTCCAGAAGAGTTTTTTTGAAACATTACGTGGATATTCCAACGAGGGAGGGACCGACACCGAATCTGGTATTGGGAAATGAGCCCAGCCAGCTGATCCAAGTTTCAGCGGGAGAGCATTTTGGAAATACTGACCATGATTCAGTACATTTTCTGAGGACAAGAGTGAATATCAGATGATGGTCTTAAAGTTGGGGAAGGCTGACTACAACTGAAGTAGGCAAGAATTGGAGAATGTGGATTGGGAGCGGCTGTTTCAGGATAAATCGAAATCTGACATGTGGGACACTTTTAAAGACTAGTTGTTTAGTGTGCAGTATCTGCATGTTCTTGTGAAAATGAAGGACAGGAATGGCAGGATGTGTAAACATTTGGATGACATAGGAAATTATCAGCTTAGTCAAATAAAAGGGAAACATACCTAAGGTCAAGGCAACTAAAAACAAGTATAGTCCTTGAAGAATATAGAAAATGTAGGAAAGAGCTCAAACAGGGAGTTAGGAGGGCTAAAACGAGTTATGAAATGTTCCTGGCCAGTATGGGTAAGGAGTATCCCAAGGCATTTTATATATATATTAGGAGCTACAGGGTAGCTGAGCAATGATTACACACACTCAAGGACAAAGGAGGGATGTTATGTAGAAAGGTTTTGAGAAGATTTGTAGCTCAGGTGGTGGATGAGGTTGTTCACCTGATTACCTCTGGTGAAGCACTGGCATATGAATAACAAGTGGGACAGAAAACAAACACTTCACTAGAAGCGCATGAGCTGGCTAGATGGATGCAAAACTGGCTTGGTCATGGAAGACAAGAAGCTGTGCAAGGGTGCTTTTTGGAACGGAAATAGTTGTGTTCCGCGGATATCAGTGCTAGGAGCTTTGTAGTTTGTTATACAGATATATGAATGACCTGGAAGAAAATGGAGGTGGTCTAATTAGTAAGTTTGTAGATGACACCAAAATAGGCAGAATTGCTGACGGTGAGGCAGAGTGTCAAAGGATTCAGAAGGATATAGATATATTGCAGAGTTGGGCAGAGAAATGGCAGATGGAGTTTAATCCAGACAAATGCAAGGTGATGCATGTTGGAAGATTAGATTCAGTTGCAAATTATACAATAAACAGCAGAACCTTTAGGAGCAGTGTCATACAGCGGGATCTGGGCATACAGGTCCACAGGTCTTTGAAAGTTATAACACAAGTGGATAAGGTGGTCAAGAAGGCATACAGCGCACTTGCCTTCATTGGACGGAGATTCGATAATTAAAGTTGACACGTTATGTCACAGCTGTACATAAGGAATTGGAATATTACATGCATTTCTGGTCATCACATTACCAGAAGGACGTGGATGCCTTGAAGAGGGTGTGGAGAAGGTTTGCCAGGATGTTAAATAAAAACCAAAAGAACGGTGGATGCTCTAAATCAGGAACAAAACAAAGTTGCTAGAAAAGCTCAGTAGGTCTGGCAGCATCTGTGGAGGAGAAAACGGAGTCAATGTTTTGGGTCCAGTGACCCTTCCTCAGTTTCAGCAACTTTGTTTTTGTTTGCCAGAATGTTGATTGGTATGGAGAGTTTTAGTTATGAGAGAGGTTAGACAAACTCGGACTGTTTCCACTGCAAAGACAGAGGCTGAGGGATGACCTGTTAGAGGCCTACAAAATTGTGACAGGCATGGATAAGTTGGAGGCTTTTTTCCCAAGGTGGAAAGTCAATTATAAGACAATGCAGGTTCAAGACAACAGCGGTAAAGGTTAGGGGAGAAGTGCATGGAAAACTTTTAACAGATGGTGGTGGGCACCTGGAACACACCAACAGTGGAGAGGATGGAAGCTTGCATGTTAGCAACATTTATGACATTTCTTGATAGACAAATGAATGGGAGACAAACATAGGGATAGAAACTATGCATGGGCAATAAGTAGCGGGTCTAAATAAGTAATAGGAATTGGCGCAGGTAGGACGAAGGGCCTGTTCCTGTGCTGTATTGAATTGTACTGTATAACCTCGCTGCATCTACCTGACAGGCACACTACAAGTCTTATACATTTCAATAAGGTTGCCTCTCATTCTTCTAAACTTCAATGAGTGCAAACATAACCTACCCAACATTCTCTGATTAAAGAAAATTCCTCCCTACCCAGATTCAACGTGGAACATTCCTTCAGCTGCCTCTAATGCCAACACATCTTTCCTTAGAAAAGGGGACAAAAACTGCTTCCAATATTCCAGCTGTGATCGAACTAGTACTTTGTGTAGCTCTAGCAAGACCTACCTAACTTATACTCCATTTCCGATGAAATAAAGGTCAACATTCAATTTGTGTTCTTCGTTACCTGCTGAACATGGATACTAGATTTTTGCGTTTTCATTATAGCAAGTAGTTTTAATGTGTGGTAACTTTATCAAACAACTGCTCACAATTTAAATATATTATATCCAGTGATTCCCCTTTATCTGTGATGCTTGATATCACCTCAAAGAATTCTAGTAAATTTGTCAGGCTTGACATTTTCTTTCATGAAGCCATGCTGACAGTGTTTAATCATGTTATGTATTTCTAAATGCTGTTATTATATTTCATATAATAAACTGTAACATTTTTGAGTGTGAGCAGTAGCGGAGGCAAGACGGACCCGGAAGACTGCAGCTAAGGTAAAGCAGTTTATTTTTAAAATTACTTACCGATAGCGGGCAGCGGTGTTTTTTTTTTCCTCCTTCAGAGAAGGAGCGGGAGCACCAGAGGAAGTGACGAGGACCAGAGGGGCAGCCGGGAAGGAAAGCAGTGACCATATATATCAGCAAGGCGGCTAAACCCGAGACTCTACAACTGTAGTGTCTCCCACCCGCCCTCCTCCTCTAACCTAGTTAATAAGGTAAGGTTCATTCTAAACTTTCTCTATTGAACATAAGTTTGTTATTAATTTGTTATTATTACTTGAAGTAAGCTTTCTGCTTTAGTATTGAGTGGGTGTTCAGATAAGTGGGGTATGGATGCTAGGGCAGTTGCTTGCTCCTCCTGCAGAATGTGGCAGTTGGGAGATGTGGCACACGTCTCCGCTGGCTACATCTGTGGGAAGTGCACCCAGCTACAGCTCCTTGAAAACCGTGTTAGGGAAATGGAGCTGGAGCTGGATGAACTACGGATCATTCAGGAGGCTGAGGGGGTAATTGAGAGGAGTTATCGGGAGTTGGTCACTCCTAAGGCTCAGGATGAGGATAGATGGGTTACAGTTAGGGGGAGGAAAGGGGACAGACAGACAGTGCAGAGATCCCCTGTGGGCATTCCCCTCAGCAATAAGTATACCGTTTTGGATACTGCTGGGGGGGATGACCTACCAGAGGAAAGCCATAGTAGTCAGTTCTCTGGCACTGAGCCTGACACTGTGGCAAAGAAGGGAAGGGGGCAGAATAGAAAAGTACTCGTGGTAGGGGACTCGATAGTTAGCGGAATCGACAGGAGATTTTGTGGGCAAGATCGGGATTCCCGGAAGGTATGTTGCCTCCCTGGTGCCAGGGTCCGGGACGTCTCCGATTGGGTGTATAAAGTTCTGAAAGGGGAGGGCGAACAGCCAGAAATCGTGTTACATATTGGCACAAATGATATAGCCAGAAATAGGTTTGAGGATATAAAAAGTGATTTCAGGGAGTTAGGATGGAAGCTGCAGAGCAGGACGAACAGAGTAGTGTTCTCTGGTTTACTACCGGTGCCACGAGATAGCGAGGTGAGGAACAGGGAGCGGGCGCAGCTGAACACGTGGCTACGCAGCTGGTGTAGGAGGGAGGGCTTCAGATATGTTGATAATTGGGATGCCTTCTGGGGAAGGTGGGACCTGTACAAGAAGGACGGGTTGCATCTGAACTGGAAGGGGACCAATGTCCTGGGTGGAAGGTTTGCTCGAGTAGTTCGAGAGGGTTTAAACTAGTATGGCAGGGGGGTGGGAACCTGAGCTGTATACCAGAGGTGAGCGTTGATGCAGGTGAGGCAGTAGCAAGAGGTAGACCAGCTAGTGGGAAGGATTTTCCTGGGAAGGAACCAAGGGATCGGTTAAAGTGTGTTTGCTTTAATGCAAGGAGTATCAGGAATAAAAGTGATGAACTTAGAGCATGGATCAGTACCTGGTGCTATGATGTTGTGGCCATAACAGAGACATGGGTTTCTCATGGGCAGGAATGGTTGCTGGATCTTCCAGGGTTTAGAACATTTAAAAAGAATAGGGAGGGGGGAAAAAGAGGAGGGGGTGTAGCACTACTAATCAGAGAGGGTATCACAGCTACAGAAGCTTCCTTTGTCGAGGAAGATCTGCCTACTGAGTCAGTATGGGTGGAAATTAGGAACAGCAAGGGAGTAGTCACCTCGTTAGGGGTTTACTACAGGCCCCCCAATAGCAGCAGGGAGATTGAAGAAAGCATAGGTCGACAGATTTTGGAAAAGTGTGGACGCAGTAGGGTTGTTGTAATGGGTGACTTTAACTTTCCTAATATTGATTGGAACCTCCTTCGAGCAGAAGATTTGAATGGAGCTGTTTTTGTAAGGTGTGTTCAGGAGGGTTTCCTAACGCAGTACGTTGACAGGCCGACGAGGGGAGAGGCCATTCTAGACTTGGTGCTCGGAAACGAGCCGGGGCAGGCATCAGATCTTGTGGTGGGAGAGCATTTTGGTGATAGTGACCATAACTGCCTCACATTTTACATAGCTATGGAGAAGGAGAGGATTAGGCAGAATGGGAGGATATTTAATTGGGGAAGAGGAAACTATGATGCGATTAGACATGAGTTAGGAAGCATGGACTGGGAGCAGTTATTCCATGGTAAGGGAACTATAGACATGTGGAGATGGTTTAACGAACAGTTGTTGGGAGTGATGAGTAAATATGTCCCTCTGAGACAGGCAAGAAGGGGTAAGATTAAGGAACCTTGGATGACGAGAGCGGTGGAGCTTCTAGTGAAAAGGAAGAAGGTAGCTTACATAAGGTGGAGGAAGCTAGGGTCAAGTTCAGCTAGAGAGGATTACATGCAGGCAAGGAAGGAGCTCAAAAATGGTCTGAGGAGAGCCAGGAGGGGGCACGAGAAAGGCTTGGCAGAAGGAATCCGGGAAAACACAAAGGCATTTTACACTTACGTGAGGAATAAGAGAATGGTCAAAGAAAGAGTAGGGCCGATCAGGGATAGCATAGGGAACTTGTGTGTGGAGCCTGAGGAGGTAGGGGAAGCCCTAAATGAGTTTTTTGCTTCTGTCTTTACGAAAGAAACCAACTTTGTAGTGAATGAAACCTTTGAAGAGCAGGTGTGCATGCTGGAATGGATAGAGATAGACGAAGCTGATGTGCTGAAAATTTTGTCAAACATTAAGATTGACAAGTCGCCAGGCCCGGATCAGATTTGTCCTCGGCTGCTTTGGGAAGCGAGAAATGCAATTGCTTCGCCACTTGCGAAGATCTTTGCATCCTCGCTCTCCACTGGAGTCGTACCTGAGGACTGGAGAGAGGCAAATGTAATTCCTCTCTTCAAGAAAGGAAATAGGGAAATCCCCGGCAATTATAGACCGGTAAGTCTCACGTCTGTCGTCTGCAAGGTGTTAGAAAGGATTCTGAGGGATAAGATTTATGACCATCTGGAAGAGCATGGCTTGATCAAATACAGTCAACACGGCTTTGTGAGGGGTAGGTCATGCCTTACAAACCTTATCGAGTTTTTTGAGGATGTGACTAGAAAGGTTGATGAGGGTCGAGCTGTGGATGTGGTGTATATGGACTTCAGTAAGGCATTTGATAAGGTTCCCCATGGAAGGCTCATTCAGAAGGTCAGGAGGAATGGGATACAGGGGAACTTAGCTGCTTGGATACAGAATTGGCTGGCCAACAGAAGACAGCGAGTGGTAGTAGAAGGAAAATATTCTGCCTGGAAGTCAGTGGTGAGTGGGGTTCCACAGGGCTCTGTCCTTGGGCCTCTACTGTTTGTAATTTTTATTAATGACTTGGACGAGGGGATTGAAGGATGGGTCAGCAAGTTTGCAGACGACACAAAGGTCGGAGGTGTCGTTGACAGTGTAGAGGGCTGTTGTAGGCTGCAGCGGGACATTGACAGGATGCAGAGATGGGCTGAGAGGTGGCAGATGGAGTTCAACCTGGATAAATGCGAGGTGATGCATTTTGGAAGGTCGAATTTGAAAGCTGAGTACAGGATTAAGGATAGGATTCTTGGCAGCGTGGAGGAACAGAGGGATCTTGGTGTGCAGATACATAGATCCCTTAAAATGGCCACCCAAGTGGACAGAGTTGTTAAGAAAGCATATGGTGTTTTGGCTTTCATTAACAGGGGGATTGAGTTTAAGAGTCGTGAGATCTTGTTGCAGCTCTATAAAACTTTGGTTAGACCGCACTTGGAATACTGCGTCCAGTTCTGGGCGCCCTATTATAGGAAAGATGTGGATGCTTTGGAGAGGGTTCAGAGGAGATTTACCAGGATGCTGCCTGGACTGGAGGGCTTATCTTATGAAGAGAGGTTGACTGAGCTTGGTCTCTTTTCATTGGAGAAAAGGAGGAGGAGAGGTGACCTAATTGAGGTATACAAGATAATGAGAGGCATGGATAGAGTTGATAGCCAGAGACTATTTCCCAGGGCAGAAATGGCTAGCACGAGGGGTCATAGTTTTAAGCTGGTTGGTGGAAAGTATAGAGGGGATGTCAGAGGCAGGTTCTTTACGCAGAGAGTTGTGAGAGCATGGAATGCGTTGCCAGCAGCAGTTGTGGAAGCAAGGTCATTGGGGTCATTTAAGAGACTGCTGGACATGCATATGGTCACAGAAATTTGAGGGTGCATACATGAGGATCAATGGTCGGCACAACATTGTGGGCTGAAGGGCCTGTTCTGTGCTGTACTGTTCTATGTTCTATGTTCTATGTTCTAACACATGTTGAGCCAATCTGTTTTACGTACCAATTTCATTTTAAATTAAGGTATTACACTGGTAGTTTTCCAAACCTCTGGGGCTTTTCCAGAATTCAAGAATTCTTGGGAGAAAACTACCTGAGAATGGAGTACCTTTCTAGGAAGACCACCAGCAACCCATGCAAATTTGAATGCTCACTGGATGGCAACAAGCCCACTTAAGGTTCAGTTGGCAATGGATCAAGAACTGATACTGTTATAAAACAAAGAACTGTGGATGCTGGCAATCTGAAACTAACCACTAGAGAAATCCAGCAATTTCTATTTTTGTTTAAAAACATATACTTACTGGGAAGCAAGTCAGTGCTGTTAGGGCAGGAGCTCAGAATGGTCAGTAGTCAAATCTGAATTCAAGATTGCGGGGTCTACTTATTAGGAAGTGAAGTCAGCAATCCTGGGATAAGATCATTCAGGTCCCAACTAACCAGAAGAAAAACTGGAGTGACATCTCCAATTTAAATAAGGGAAGTAGTGAGCTGACTGGCTGGTAATGAGGTACCTTTTGAGACTAAACTTACATAGATTTCTTTTGAAAAAACAGCATAAAATTACTCTGGCGGTTAACTGAAAAGCACCCCCGATAAGTAACCATCAGATAATAAGAAAAGGAACCCAAAGGTAAGGGGAATATCTTCTAGATTAAGGAGTTAGAAAAGTTAGCTAGTAAGACTAATTCAGTTTCAGTGTAAATCATGGCAGGTGAGGGCAGTTGATTGGCGTGCGTGAGATCTGTTAACTGAGGGAAGTGACGGATCCCACCGGTTTCCAAGACGACCACATGTGTAGAAAGTCCTCTCAACTGCAGAAATGTGACCTCAGTGTTTCAGAGCTTAGCGGCAACTGGATACAGTGTGGCATATGTGTGAGGCTGAGAATTAAATAAATGGCATGTTTAGAGAGCTGGCCACACCGCAGATCAAGGGAATGGAAGAAATAAGGGAAAGAGTGACCATCAGGCAGTCTAAAAGGAACAAGTAAATAGTGCAGTGTTTCCTGAGATCCCGCTCAACAATAAGTTTTCCATTTTGAAATCTGATGGTGGTTTGATTCCTCAAGAGTATAGAATGAACTAGGTTTTGGGCATCACATGTGAACTAGCTATGTAAGAGAGTAGGATGAAAGGAGGATTGGGAGTAATAGGGGATTCATTAATTAGGGGAAAAGACAGGTGTTTCTGCAGCTTGAGATGAGACTTCAGGAGGCCTCCCTGATGCTGGGACAGGGATGTCACTGAGCAGCTTCAGGTCATCCTGAAGAGAAAGGGTGATAAGACAGAGGTTATAGTACACACTAGTACCACGATATAGGTAAAATAAGGGATAAGTTCTCACTTTAAATGTTCAGGGAGCTCAGCAGTATAATCAAAACCCTGGACTCCAAAGGTTGCAATCTCTGGATTACTTATATTGCCTTGTGCTAGCAAGTATAGAATTTGGAGAATAGGGCACATGAATGGTGCAGGAGGGAATGTTTTAGATTCCTGGATCACTGGGACTATATTTGGAGAAGGTGGAACTTCCACAAGCTGGATGGTCTGCACCAAAACCAGAACGGGATCAACATTTTTGAGGGAGGGTTTGCTAGTTTTGTTGGGGGGAGTTTAAACTAGATCAGCAGGGACAGAGGACACAGTGCATTAGTTCAATAGTGACACAACATACTTTTAAAAAGGGACGTAGACAGAGGGAGTTCAAACATAATGAGTCTCAGGAGAGTAAGGCGAGGCTGGATGGTCTCCTTTAATGCTTGGAGTAAGATGGGTAAGACAGATGAGTCAAGGGTATGGACTGACATGTAGAATTTCAAGGTTGCAATTACAGAGACATAGTTGAGGGAGGGACAGGACTAACAATTCAATATTCTGGTGTACAGGATGTTCAGGCGAAAAACAGAATGATGTAGAAGAAGAGGTGATGTCACATTATTAATTAAAGAGTCAGTTATTGCAATAAGAAGAGATGATACCTTGGAAGGGTTGTCAAATGAGGCTTTGTGTAGGAATAAAAAGGGGGGAAACACTGTGGAGTGTACTGTAGACCCTCAAACAATCAGCATGCAATTTAGAATTTGGTATTTGGTATGTAACTTAGTCAACATTATTTGGTTAGTTATACCATAAAGGCTTTAGAGGGGACAGATTTCTCTGAATACAATATAGCTTTTTATATCAAAATACAGACCTTCAAGAGGTAGTGCAGTGCAGTACCTAATTCTAGGGAACAAAGCCAGAAAGGCACTCAAGGTAACACTGTAAGAGCATTTTAGTTATTATGGCCAAAATATCATAGGTTTTGAGTTTAGGGACCAGGAAAAGGTGGTCTGCAACAAAAGGTTTTGGATTGGAACAAGGCAGATTTTATTACAACAAGGCAGGATCTGGCCAAAATAGGCTGCTAACACTTCCTTGAGAGTAAATCCACATCAGAACAGCAAGTTTGAATTCAAAAAGGAATTGGGAGCACAGGCACAAAGTGTTGATATTAAGGTGAAATGGAGGAACGACAAACCCAGAGAAGCATGGATGTCTAGGAATATTCAGAACTGGAGAAAAGGAATAGAAGGGTATACACAACAAAAAGAAGGAAATTAATGGAGGCCCTATTGGAGTATAAAATGTGTAGGGGGGAAATCTTGGGAATTAGGAGGGCAAAGAGACAGCATGAGAAATCATCGATGAGCAAGATTAGGGAGAATTGCAAGATATTCAACAAGCATATCAAGGGCAAGATAAGAACTGGGAAAAGAGTAGATTCCAAAGAGAAATCTATGTGTGCAGCCACAGGACACTGGGAGAGTACTTCACATCTGTCTTCACATGTGAGAAGGAGGATGTGGGCAAAGAACTCAGGAAGATCGACTCTGAGATTCTTGAGCACATTGATACAGGGAGTAAGTAGGTATTGATGTTTTTGTGTATAAGTGGAAAAATCCACAGGTCTGGATGAGTTGTGTCCCAAGCTGCTGTGGAGGACAGGGAGGTCATTACTGTGTCTTGATCCAAAATTTTATTTCCTCTCCCTGCCACAGGGGAGGTGCCAGAGACATGAAGGCCAGGTAATGTGGTTCTATTTTTCAAGAAGGATGGCAAGAGATATACTAGAGAATTACAGACCAGTGGTAGGCAAACTATGTAAGAAACTTCTTAAAGAGAGAATTAATCTCCATAAGGAGACGCAAAGTTTGATCAGGGATAGACTGCATGCATTGCAGAGCTGGGTTTGTGGAATGGTACGCAGGACAATGTTTGGCAAATTCTGGTCTTTATAAGATTCTAGGGGGAAAAGCATTGCGTGGTCCGTTTAAAAGATTGCGTTTTTTCTATGCTTGGAGATGTCTGTGAGTAGCTTGAAAGTTTGCAAGTACAGAGGGCACCCAAAATGAAACACTTGTACTAAAAGGCAGTTCCATTAGCAGGCCAAGCAGCATTTTTACCAAGATAACAGGTTTTTGAATTTAGCCAATCGATCTGAACCAGGCACTTTGATACTAAGAGATAATGGGAACCGCAGATGCTGGAGATAACAAAGATAACAAAGTGTGAAGCTGGATGAACACAGCATGCCAAGCAGCATCTCAGGAGCACAAAAGCTGATGTTTCGGGCCTAAACCCTTCATCAGAGAGGGGGATGGGGAGAGGGTTCTGAAATAAATAGGGAGAGAAGGGGAGGCGGACCAAAGATGGAGAGAAAAGAAGATAGGTGGAGAGGAGAGTATGGGTGGGGAGGTAGGGAGACGATAGGTCAGTCCAGGGAGGGTGGACTGGTCAAGAAAGCGGGATGTGGTTAGTAGGTAGGAAATGGAGGTGGGGCTTGAGGTGAGAGGAGGGGATAGGTGAGAGGAAGAACAGGTTAGGAAGGCGGGGACAAGCTGGGCTGGTTTTGTGATGCAGTGGGGGGGAGGGGGCGAGCTGGGCTGGTTTTGGGATGTAGTGGGGGAAAGGGAGATTTCGAAGCTTGTGAAGTCCACATTGATATCATTGGGCTGCAGGGTTCCCAAGCGGAATATGAGTTGCTGTTCCTGCAACCTTCAGGTGGCATCATTGTGGCACTGCAGGAGGCCCATGATGGACATATCATCTAAGGAATGGGAGGGGGAGTTCAAATGGTTCCTGACTGGGAGGTGAGTTGTTTATTGCGAACCAAGTGGAGGTGTTCTGCAAAGCGGTCCCCAAGCCTCCGCTTGGTTTCCCCAATGTAGAGGTAGCCACAACAGGCACAGTGGATACAGTATACCACATTGGCAGATGTGCAGGTGAACATCTGCTTATTATGGAAAGTCATCTTGGGGCCTGGGATGGGGGTGAGGGAGGAGGTGTGAGGGGAAGTGTAGCACTTCCTGCGGTTGCAGGGGAAGGTGCCGGGTGAGGTGGGGTTGGAGGGGAGTGTGGAGCGGACAAGGGAGTCACGGAGAGAGTCTCTCCGAAAGGCAGACAAGGGTGGGAATGGAAAAATGTCTAAGGGAGCGGGGTTGGATTGTAGATGTTCATCCAGCTTCACACTTTGTTAACTTAGATACTAAACCCTATCAAATTTGAATCTGTTGTTTTGGACAACCTAGGACCAATTCAGTTTTAAGAATTGATATATCATCAGAGAAAACGTCATCTATTCACAATGATACTGTGGCACTCCTAGCTAAGATTCAATGACAGAAGAATTGACAGAGAAAGCATTCCTGACAGAAGAATCAACAGAGAAGACAAAGAGTATTCCAGAAGACATAACCCAGCTGTGATTTGACAGGACAAATTTTATTGTTTTGTTGTATAAATAGGATGTGTATTTGTTGGGAAAGCCATTAGAATCATTAGAATCCATTAGAATTTTGCGTTTTTTGGGATTAGTTAGTAGTTAGAAGGGATTTGTTCAGTTTGTTAATAGTTTAGTATTTTTCTTCATTGTTAGAGCTAGTTAAATAAATTGCTACATGTTGAATATAAAGTGAGTGTCAGGGAATTTTTTGATTTAATCACTAGAAGTTGTTGAAAGACAGGTTACACACTTTTTTTGCACTCTTTTAACAGATTATAGAGTGAGGTCTTCCTCTTTGGGTGTTTTGATTTTGGTTCTCAAAGGGGTGTCAACCTCCACGTTATAACAGATTGGAGGTTCGGGTCCAAGATCTGGCCAGCTTTAATTCAGAATTTGGACAGGTTGAGACAGATTAGATTCCCTCCAGGGTGGAAACAGGCCCTTTGGCCCAACAAGTCCACACCGCCCTCTGGAGCATCCCACCCAGACCCATCCCCCTATAACCCACACACCTGAGCACAACAGGCAATTTAGCATGGCCAATCCACCTAGCCCGCACATCTTTGGACTGTGGGAGGAAACCGGAGCACCCGGAGGAAACCCACGCAGACACAGGGAGAATGTGCAAACTCCACACAGACAGTTGCCTGAGCCTGGAATCGAACCCGGGTCCCTGGTGCTGTAGGCTGCAGTGCTAACAACTGAGCCACCGTGCCGGCTCTACAGATGAAGTCTGGGATTTGGCCAGATTTGGACAGATCTGGAGGGACCTGGATGGATTTGAACAGATTTACACACAAAATGTCCCAGCAGATTTAAATGGACTTGGGGACTAGTGTCCTAGATCTTCAAATAAAACTTTGGTGAGAAATAGAAAATCTTTTTAATTTTGGTTGCTTGTTATTGGTTAAATCAAAAATGAGGTATTGGCTCTTTCAGTCACTAAGAGTTTTCTAAGGGCTATTGAAAGTGACTTTGGGGGTTTCACAAAAGGTGAGCAAAGAAAAGTTGCTGGAATTGGCAGACAACCTGGATTGGGATTTCCTGTGTCTGTAAGAAAAGAAGAAATAATTACAGCAATAGATCGATATTTAAATTTGCTGGAAAGGCTGCCAGAATCTTTGGACATAGTTGGAATTCATTGCAGGTGAAGCAGCTTGAAAAGTAATAGGAACTGCAACTGTTTGAAATATGGGTACAAGCAGAGAAAAGACAAAAAGAAAAAGAGAGAGAAGAAAGGGAAAAAGAGAGTTTGAACTTCAAACATTACAAATTAAACAGGAGAGCCGACTTAAAGTGATGGAAATGAAGGTAGTAGATAGATTTAATGAGGAGGAGCCTGATGATGAGCAAATTCATCATAGCCAAAGATCTGATAAGGGTATATACAACTATATCAAAACATTACCAAAATTTGATGAAAAAGATATAGAAGCCTTTTGCATTTCCTTTGAGAAACAGGCTAAACAGATGAACTGGCCAGAGACTAAGTGGGAAATGTTATTTCAGACCAAGTTGGTAGACAGGGCTAGTGAGGTTCTTGTAGTGCTGTCAGAGGAAGTGTCAGGAGAATATGAGGAGGTAAAACAGGTTATTTTGAGAGTCTACAGATTTGTACCAGAAACATATGGACGACAGTTCAGAAATATAACAAAAGACCAAAGTCAGGCTTATATCAAGTTTGAAAGAATTAAGCTGACTAACTTTGATAGATGGATGAGAGATAGCAAAGACATATGAGGAGCTTAGAAATGTTATTCTGCTGGAGGAGTCTAAAACTCACTTCCAGAAGTGATTAGAACTCATGTTGATGAACAAAAAGTTAAAACACCGAGATGAGCTACAGAAATGGCAATTAGAAATTGGGAAAGAAGGAGGTCCTTCAATGAAAAACAATAAGTAGATCACACTGGAAACAGTTTACCACATGTGAAAAAAGAAATCCAAGAGGATGGAAAAGAGATGAAAGACGTCCAGGTGTTTTCATTGTAATAAGGTGGGGCACACAAAGTCATAGTGCTGGTGGATTAAGAGAGGCACTGGGAAGAAAGGATGTGGTAAAATAAGCTAAAACAATGGGATTAGTTGAGGTCATGAAGGAAATCCCATGAGGAGCTACAGGAGAGTGCACAGGACTGGTTACTAAGATCTATTCAATCTTCTCAAGCTTCACCTGTGTGGGTAAGGTTTACTCGGGAAGGACAGGGGAAGTAGGTAAAGAAGTTAAAATATTGAGAGATATGGGAACTGGTCAGTGTCTAAGAGTAAGAGATGAAAATATTTGCGTTCTTCCTGAAATATTGCTCGAGAAAGTGATAATTTGTGGAATAAATAGAGAATTAGTGTTCCCTTTTGTAAGCTAAGTCTAGGAAGTCCAATCAAGACTGGGGATGTGATAGTAGGAGTGATTGAAAACTCGGCTATTCCAGGAATACAGTTTGTTCTTCAAAATGATGCAGCTGGAACACAGGTGGGAGTGAAGCCCATTGTAGTGGCAAAGTCAAAAGAAAAACAGGGAAATGAGGATTCAAAAGGAAAATAACCTGGAATTATTCCGGACTATGTGGTGACACGATCCCACAGCCATAAGGTAAAAGAAGGAAGGAAATCAAAACAGAAAGATGAAGGAGTTGAGGTCCAGTTAGCTCACACTCTAATTGATGAAATGGTAAAGGAAAAACCTAAGCAGGTATAGGATCAGGCAGAGGTGTTCAGTTCTGAAAGATTAACGGAGTTACAATGAAAAAATGAGACGATGAAGGATTTATATCAAAAAGCCTACTCAGAAAAGAAATCAGAATGTATTCCAGAATTCTATTACCTGAGGGATAAAATCTTAAAGCGGAAATGGAGACCTTGGCAGGTTATTGCAGAGGAGAAACGGGCAGACGTTCACCAAATTATGTTGCTGGTAGAATACAGACAGGAAGTATTGTAGATAGCACACAAATTACCTGTAGGAAGTCATCTAGGAGTGAGGAAAACTCAGGCTAAGATACAGAAGCATTTCCATTGGCCTGGATTACATAAAGATGTAGTTGAATTTTGCCGTTCCTGTCGTATGTGTCAGATGGTAGGAAAACCACAAGCAATAAAAAGCAGAAGCTTTGATGCCAATTCCAGCATACAGAATGTTGTTATGATAAAACAACACCCCTACAGACTTAATCCTCTCAAAACAATGCAAGTTCAGAAGGAAGTAGATGTGATGCTCCAAGAAGACATCATAGACCCAAGTCTAAGCAAGGGGAGTTTTCCAATCACACTGGTTCCCAAGCCTGATGGTACTCAATGATTCTGCATTGATAATTGGAAGGTCAACGTCATGACCAAATCTGACTCATTCCCAAATCCAAGGCAACAGGACTGTTTGAAAAATTTAGACAAGTCTCTTACATCACAGAGTTGGACTTACTTTGTGGTTACTGGCAAGTGCCTTTGTCAGAGAGAACAAAAGAAATTTATGCCTTTGTAACCCCAAATGGGCGACATCAATTTAAAGTAATGCCCTTTGGAAAGAAAAACATAATAGCCACTTTTCAAAGGCTCATGAACAGTTTTGTTGCAGGTTTGACTAATATTTGTCTAATATTTTGACGACATAGATGACTTAGTGATTCTTAGCAATTCATGGAAGGATCACATGTAGCATTTGGCAGAGCTTTTTGAGAGTGTATGGAAGGCAAAGTTGGTCATAAACTTGGCAAACCCAGAATTAGCGAAGACGGCAGTGATATTCTTAGAGCACAACATCGGAAATGAACAGATAACACCGAGAAACATGAAGATGCAGGCCATCAAGGAATTCCAAGGCTACCCTCGAAGTTTCTTAGCAATTCATGGAAGGATCACATGTAGCATTTGGCAGAGCTTTTTGAGAGTGTATGGAAGGCAAAGTTGGTCATAAACTTGGCAAACCCAGAATTAGCGAAGACGGCAGTGATATTCTTAGAGCACAACATCGGAAATGAACAGATAACACCGAGAAACATGAAGATGCAGGCCATCAAGGAATTCCAAGGCTACCCTCGAAGAAGGAAGAAGGATTGAGCAAATTCTACAGGAAATTTGTACCAAACCTTAGTAAGTGTGGTGGCACCATTGGCAGATTTGTTAAAAAAGAAAATGGAATTTTGGTAGACAGAAAAATGCCTGGAGGCTTTTGAGAATTTAAAAGCAGTGTTGATCACAGCACCTGATTTAGTCATGCCAAATTTCTTGAAACCCTTTAAAATCACTACTGATGCAAGTGACGTAGGTATTGGAGCTACATTGTTACAGGAGGATGATTGGGGAATTGAAAGGCCAATTGGTTATTTTTCAAAAAAACTCAGTGTCCACCAGAAAAGATATTCAACCATTGGAAAAGAGTTATTGAGTTTGGAGCTGGCCTTACAACCTTTCAATGTTTATGTTGCAAACAATGCATCAGAGATGGTTGTGTATACCAATCACAATCCTTTGACATTTCTGGAATGAATTAAGGACTAGAACACCAGATTGTTTCATTGGAGCCCTCACGTTACAAGCATTTAATTTACAGATTGTACATGTTGGGGTTGTGCAGATGCTTTAGATTTTAGATTAGATTAGATTCCCTACAGTGTGGAAACAGGTCATTCGGCCCAAGAAGTCCACACCGCCCCTTGAAGTATCCCACCCAGACCCATTCCCCTGTAACCCACACACCCCGGAATTTGACATGGCTGATCCACCTAACCTGTACATCTTTGGACTGTGGGAAAAAACCAGAACACCCGGAGGAAACCCACGCAGACATGGGGAGAATGTGCAATCTCCACACAGACAGTCGCCCAAGGCTAGAATCGCCCAAGGCTGGAATCGAACCCTGGTCCCTGGTGCTGTGAGGCTGCAGTGCTAACCACTGAGCCACCGTGCTGCCCCTAAATGCTTATATAAGATAGAAACTGTAGCGTTAAATGTTAGATATAAATGGAATTAGTATAACATGTGTAACTCGAAATTAATGAGCTTTGGGTCTAGCAACACATTGGAGTGAATGTTTTAGGAAAAAAAGAGGCCATCCTTTCATAATGATAGTTCATTTCTTTGTTAAGGGGGAAGGTGTTGTGAAGATGGATAAAGTATTTGTGGATTGGGAAGCAGGATGTTAGAATTATGTGTCTGTAAAATGATAGGGGAAACAGCACTGTGTGGTTCCTTTAAAAGATTGTGCTGTTTCTATGCTTGGAGATGTCTCTGATCAGCTTCAAACTTTGCAAGTACATAGAACATAGAACATTACAGCACAGTACAGGCCCTTCGGCCCTCGATGTTGTGCTGACCTGTCATACCAATCTGAAGCCCATGTAACCTACACTATTCCATGTACGTCCATATACTTGTCCAATGATGACTTAAATGTACTTAAAGTATAGAGAGCACTTTAGTCAAAACATTTGTATCAAAAGGCCATCCCGTTCGCAGGTCAAACAGCATTTTTACCAAGATAATTGGTATTTGAATTTAGCCAATCAATTTGAACTGGGCACCTAGATAACAAAAAACAACCAAATCTGAATCTGATGTTTTTGACAACCTAGGAGCAAGCCGATTGGAAGAACTGATATGTCGTCGGGGTATAAAAGAAGCGGGCAGTTGGAAAACCAGCAAAGCTAACTGCCATCTTTTAGAGGTAACAGTTCTCAGCCTTTTCAGAAAACACCATTGATTCTCAATGGCACCACAGCAACTCCTAGCTAAGATTCATGATAGAAGAATTGACAAGAGAAAGCATTCTGACAGGAGAACTAATGGAGAAGACAGAGTACATTCATCAAGACGTAACCTGGCTGTAATTTCAAGAAACTAAATTATATTGTCTTGCTGTATAAGTGGGACTTGTATTTGTTGGAACAACATGCTGTCAGAATCTTTCATTATTTGGTTAGTAGTTAGAAGGGTTTTTTTGGTTTGTTAATAATTTAGTTAATTTGTTCTCTGTTAGAGTTGAATAAATAAATTGTTACTTGTTGATTGTAAAGTGAGCGTAAGTGCATTTTTGATTTAGTAACTAGGAGTTGTTAAAAGACACACTTTTTCACGCTCTTTTTAACAAATTTTAGGATGAGAAACTCCTCTTTCGGTGTTTTGGTTTTGGTTCTCAGAGCAGGGTCAACCTCTGCTGTATAACACCAGGCATTAGAAGGGGGAAATGATGCCGAACAAATTTGATTGAACTTTTCGAAGTACTGACCAATTATAAGGGTAGTGCAGTTGATGTGGTTTTATATGCATTTCAGAAAGGCCTTTGACAAGGTTTGGGGCAGTTTAGCAAGTTAGATCCAAAGGTAGCTTAGTGGTAGGAGACAGAATGTGGTGGTAGATGACTGTTCGCATGACAGCAGCCCAGTATACAGTGGCATACTCAGAGGATCAGTGCTGGGTCCCTTATTGTTTACGATATAAATAATGTAAATGACAATGTGGGGGTATAACAAGTAAGTGTGTGACTGAAGGAAAGAGTGGTTGGCAGTAAGCAAGAAAGCCGAAGGTCAGATGGGCAGATTCTGTGGCAGGTAGACTTTCACCATAGTAAATGTGAGCTGATGTACTTTGGATAAAGGAACAAGACAAGGTAGTAATATGAGGCACTGGGAAGCTCAGAGGAACAAAGAATTCTTGTGTACTTGTGCACAGATCCCTGAAGGTGTAAGGGCAGGTTAATAGGACAGTTAAGAACACATATGGTATGCTTGCCTTTATGGGTCAAGGCATAGATTATAAGACAGGGAGGTTATGTCAGAGCTGCACAGTACTTTAGTTAGGCCATAACTGGAGTACTGTGTGCAGTTTTGGTCACCACACTATAGGAAGGATATAATTGCATTGGAGTGGGTGCAGAGGAGATTGACCAGAATTTGTCTGGGTTGGAGCATCTAAGCTTGGGTTGTTTATCTTTGGAGCAGAGAAGATTTGTGGAGGCTCTGTTGGAACCTAGTACAGGTGTATTAGATTATAAGGGACATGGTCATTTAAAGGGTCAGTAACAAGGGGCACGCTTTTAAGGTAAAAGGCAGGAGGTTTAGAGGGGATTTGAAGAAACATAATTTCATCCAGGGAGTGGTGGGAGTCTGAAATGTACTGCCTGGGAGTTTCATTGAGGCAGGTACCTCACAACCGTTAAAAAGTACTTGAATGAGCACTTGAAATGTCGTAACATTCAAGGCTATGGCCTACTATTGGAAAGTGGAACTAGGTAAGTTTACCATAGTTTTACAGACTGAATAGGCTGAACGGCCTCTTCTGCACTGCAGAAATAAAAACATGGCCATTCTCATCATCTAACAATTCAGGCAGAGGTGGCGTCCCCGATCACCTCACTTCAAATTAAATGCCCTCAAACTGACCATGAGTGAGAAAATAAAGTACCACTTACAAGCCTGTTAAATTATGAAAGGATTCATGGAGGGAAAAGGTGAAAGTCATTTGTTCTCAACTGCATCTTTTGAATTGAATTCATGAGATCAAATAAGGTGTGTCAGTTGCAACATTAACAAAAGCTTCAACATTGGAGATCCTTAAAACTACTGAAATTATGGTATTGGAATCAATACAGTGTGGAGCTGGAGGAACACAGCAGCAACAGCATCAAATAAGCAGGAAAGTCAACATGTCGGGTTTACACACCACATCAGGACTAATGTTGTGATGTCATTTGGTATCGACTGTAAAATCATAGAATCTCTATAGTGCAAAGAGGCCATTCCTCTCATCGAGTCTGCATCAACCGTCCAAAGAACAACTCATCCTGACCCACCCCCATAAGCTATCCCCATAACCCAGCATTTATCATGGGTGGTAACGGTGGCTCAGTCGTTAGCACTGCAGCCTGACAGCTATAGGGACCCGGGTTCGATTCCAGCCTCTGGAAACTGTCTGTGTGGAGTTTGCACATTCTCCCCGTGTCTGTGTGGCTTTCTCCCACAGTCCAAAGACGTGCAGGTTAGGTGGATTGGTCATGCTAAATTGCCCCTAGTGTTCAGGGGTGTCTGGGTTATAGGGGGATGGGAAAGGGGCGGTGTGGACTTGTTGGGCCAAAGTGTTTCCACACTGTAGGGAATCTAATCTAAATCCACCTAACCTGCACGTCACTGATTCTGGAAAGCCACGCTGATATGGGGAGAACGTGCAAATTTCACACAGTCACTCAAGGCTGAAATAGAACCAGGTCCATAGTACTGTGAGTCAGCTGTGCTAACCACTGTGCCACTGTGCTGTAGAGGAAATTGAAGCTCAAAATAAGTAACATAGAAACTGTAGTTGTAACTATCAAGTGTGAAAAGAATTAGAGTTAAAGCGCAAAGAAAATTCAAGACGTTGTTCGTCTCATTCTGCAGTTTATAGCATTTTAATTTTAGTTTCAGCATGATTTATTTTATTTCCTGTTCATTCTAAGATGATTATACCTTAGGTAAATATTCCACCTTTTCAGTTCTCTGAGTTGTGATGTCCTCCGAATAATTAATAGCTTAACTATAGTGATATAGATACAAATTGTGTGATGAGCTACGGCTGCTTGAATATCATGCAAACTTGGATCAGGTAGAAGATCCAGATATTATCTTTCTAACAGAGAAACCAAAAACCTTCAACCTGACTGATGTAAGCAGACCCCAGTGAAGAATTTTTGGCACGCAGACTTAAGGAATATGACAGCAGAGTTTAGCAACATAGACTAGGATGCAATACTCAAGAAAACATCTGTTAAGAATAAACAGGCATCATTTAAAAACATTAAGACAGCCATGTAATATAAGCATATAATTAGTACAGCACAAACAAAGTGAATTTGTAGGAAAAAAATCAATGGATCAAGAAGAAAACTAAAAGGGAGATTAAGGGAAAGATATGCAATGTGTATATGGCATTAAAGAGTGTGACTACTGGGTCTCAAGGAAATATAGCAGAGGTTAAATGAGTGGGCAACAACAGGTCAGAGTGAAGTTATTCATTTTGCTTGGAAGAATAGGAAAGAATATATTTTTTCTGAAAAAGACACTTTGTCAAAGTTAAATAGGAACTGAAAAAACTGAGGATGCTGTAAATCAGAAACAATAAAAGAGATTGCTGCAAACGCTCGCAGGTCTGGCAGCATCTGTGAAGAGAAATCAGAGTTAATGTTTCGGATCCGAAGACCCTTCGTCAGAACTGATAGTAGCGAGGAAAATGCTGGTTTATATGCAGAAGATAGGGTGGGAGGAGGGTGGAAGGAGTAAATGGTAAGTCATGATTGAGCCCAAAGAGAGAGAAGAACAGTTGGATAAACAAAGGAGTCAATAACAATCTGGCTGGGAGGGTGAACAGCTGTTAATGGAGACTGTTAGTGGCTAACATTAGGTAGTGTGTAATGGCAAACTATGTGACCAATAGGGGGTTGGGAGCTAGGGCATGGCCTGAACTCTCCCATATCCTGAGAGCTGATGAAGAGTTGAAACATTAGCTTGCTCTGTTTCCAGGGATGCTGCCTGACCCACTGTGATCTCCAGCATTTTTAGGTTTTCTGTCCTTCTTAAGCTTCTGAGTAAATTGGACTGATTTTCTTCAGTGTTTAGAAGAATGAGAGATGATCTCATTGACACTTACAAGATTCAGAAGAGATTTAATAAAGTCAGCACAGAGGTAGGTTTCACTGGTGAGGGAACCTAGCACATGCCAGTATAGAAGTAAGATCTGTAAGAATCATTCAGGACTCAGCTGAAGCAAATGTTTTTTACTCAAGGAGTTGTGAATCTTTTGGAATTCTCTACCTAAGAGGTTTTAAATGTTTCTGCATTAGCTGTTTTTAAGATTGGGACACATATATCTTCTGCCTCTCTGGAAATCGATGGGAAACAGGGGCCAAGTGGAGCTGAAGCCCAAGATTAGCCCAAGATCATATTGAATGACAGAGCAGACTGAATGGGCAGTATGGTTTACTCTGTTCTTGTATTTTGGATATTAGGCAGCCAAAGGCACAGCACCAAAAGTGTCTCAATTCATTTCAGAATACTCAAGGTGGCAGAATCAGTGATGTGCATATATCTTGTTGAGCTGTAAAATGGAAGGAGATTACAGAGATTACAAGACAGGGATGAGGTCACAAAAAGACCCTGAAATCAATGCTGGGAGCCAATGTAGATCTTTAAGCATAGGGTGAATTGGACTTAGTGTCAATAAAGATGAGGGCAGTGAAACTTTTGTTGACCTCAAATTTATGGAGGACAAAATATGGGAGCCCAGCTAGGAAGTATTGCAATAGTTCAGCTTTACATGCAATCAGGGGAGAGAGGAATTTAAGAAAATTATAATCACCAGGGAAGTGGCACTAATAGTTGGAACTGTGAGTTGTCAAGTCCCTGTGTTCTGACAGACTTCATCCTGGTATCTTTAAAGAAATAGCTAGTGAAGGTTAAAGAAATAATGTCAACATTCCAAAATTCCCATGATTTGGAGAAACAACCAATTGATTGGAACAAATGAATGCAACTCCTTTATTCAAAAAGGGAGCGAACTAAAAAGCAGGAAGCTACAAGACAGTTATCTTAACAGCTGTTGTAGGAATTCATAAGCTCGTCACCTCATAACTTTGTAAATTTGTTTGGTTATTTAATTGGTTATTGGTTATTTATTGACAGGGATAATTTCCGGTTGTAATGAAGGGTGATATTTTTGTGCACCTCTAATACACGGCAACGATCCACAATAATCACCAGATGGGAATTATTGTAAGGTACCACTACTGTAAGGTAGCTTGCAGTGTATAATTATCAAAGAAAGACATATTTTCAAGTGCTTATCAAGGCTGTATATGTGCAAATTAAATGGTACATCTCCTTCTGGAATGTGCCTTTGCAAAGGAATCTGAACCAAGATACAATGTTTTTTGCTGAAGTTCGACCCGAGCAGCTCCGTGACACGGGATTCCGTGTTCTATGGGCTGTTCCCCGGGACACACACCGAGAATAACATCACTGCGCCTGGAGGACCATCAATGCGGTGAAAGACGCTCTTTGGTCTGCCCGCAACTTGCTGGTCTACCAGCTGAGAGAACTGACCCCGATCGAGCGTTGCAGACTGGCGCACTCCAAGGTCCAGGACTACGTGCTGAGGGACGCACTAAAGCTTGGGGCAGCCGCCGCCAAGGCGCGGTGGGGAAAGACCACCGTATGAACCCCCTCGTCCAGAATAGGAAAAAGAACCCTATCTGGTAACTGGGCCCAGCTGGTGCCTTCCCCAACTGGTCAGGGGGCCAACTGGGACTGTGCGGGGTGACGACTGCCGGGGTATTTTCTTTGCTTTGTTTTTTTTTCCTTCTTTGTTTTTTTCCTTTAGCTGGTGTATGTACCCCCTGGGTAACCCGGAGCGGCTTGCATGACTGGGTAGGTGTGTAAATATGTTTTATTTTTTGTACATCTTACGAATAAAGTATATTTTTTCAAATAAAAAAAAAATCTCCTTCTGGAATGTGCCTTTGCAAAGGAATCTGAACCAAGATACAATGTTTTTTGCCGAAGTTTGTCCTGAGCAGCTCCGTGACACGGGATTCCGTGTTCTACGGGCTGTTCCCCGGGACACACACCGAGAATAACATCACTGCGCCTGGAGGACCATCAGTGCGGTGAAAGACGCTCTTTGGTCTGCCCGCAACTTGCTGGTCTACCAGCTGAGAGAACTAGCCCCGATCGAGTGTTGCAGACTGGCGCACTCCAAGGTCCAGGACTACGTGCTGAGGGACGCACTAAAGCTTGGGGCAGCTGCCGCAAAGGCGCGGTGGTGAAAGATCACCGTATGAAACACCCTGTACAGAATAGAAAAAAGGGCCCTGTCTGGTAACTGGGCCCAGCTGGCGCCTTTCCCAACTGGTCAGGGGGCCTGCGGGGAGATGACTGCCGAGGTATTTTTCTTTCTTTTGTTTTTTTTCTTTGTTTTGTTTCTTCCTTTAGTTGGTGTACGTACCCCCGGGTAACCCGAGCGGCTTGCATGACTGGGTAGGTGTATAAATATGTTTTATTTTTGTACATTCTATGAATAAAGTATATTTTTTCAAATTAAAAAAAACCTCCTTCTGGAATGTGCCTTTGCAAAGGAATCTGAACCAAGATGCAATGTTTTTTCTCGACATTTGTCCCGAGCAGCTCCATGATATGGGATTCCGTGTTCTATGGGCTGTTCCCCGGGACGCACGCCAGGAATAACATCAACTGCGCCTGGAGGACCATCAATGTGGTGAAAGACGCTCTTTGGGTCTGCCTGCAACTTGCTGTCTGCCAGCTGAAAGACTGACCCCAAACGAATGTTGCAGACTGGCGCACTCCAAGGTCCAGGGCTACGTGCTGAGGGATGTGCTAAAGCTTGGGGCAGCTGCCGCCAAGGCGCGGTGGAGAAAGACCACCGTATGAAACCCCTCGTCCAGAATAGAAAAAAGGGCCCTTTCTGGTAGCTACTAATAAACATTTGAAAGTGTAAAATAATTAGCATTGAAAAAGAATTCAAAGATTTTGAATAAATCCAGCAAATAATATTTCATTGATTGAATTAAATGATTGCAATTAGTTCCTTATATCTGTACTGAGAATGGGTTCTTAATAATTATAGAATAGGCATTAGGCCTTCTACTGTATGGTGGGAAACTATTAATAAATCTTGTAGACAGCAGGGTATTTAATGATTCAAAAATTTCAAACTCCTATCAGCATTTAACATTGAAAAGAAAAAATGGGCCAGCTTGAATGTTTGAGTGAGAGGAGGTGAAAAGACAAATTACATGAAATGCAGGAATAATAGAAGCAAAATCCTAACTTTCTGAAGATGAGGGAGGGAAAATTGTGTCCAAATGCCACATTAAAAACATGTTTCAGCCAGCCAGCAAACTGCTATGCAATGGGCTCACTGACAGTGACAGCAACAGATCTATTGGAACACCACCACCACGTAGAAATTCCTTTCCAAGCCATGACTCATGCTGGTTTGGAAAATGTTGTCATCCCAATCATTGTTGTTATGTCAAAACGTCTTCCCTATCATCCTGTCAATGTACCTGTCCCAAATGGATTCAGCAGTTCAAGAATGCAGCTTATCACCATCTTCTGAAGTGCGATTAGGGATTCACAATAACATGCAGGCTCAGTTAGCGAAGCCCACATTGTTTGTTCGAGTAAAAAAAACTGCTCTGGTCACATAGGCTCTGGTCATGTTTTGGTTCAGTTGCATTCAGCTTCTGGTACTGACATCGCCAGAATCACTGGGAGAGCAGGAGCAGAGGTCTATTTAATATTATTATTTGCAGCCATTAGTTGCATTTTCAGATAAAGTACTACATCTGTGTACAAGACACAACAAACACCCGCATTCCGCATGGAGATGGCCTCAAGGCCCTCCGCTTCTTCCTGTTCCGCAGGCCCGACCAGTCCCCCTCCACCGACACTCTCATCCGCCTAGCTGAACTAGTCCTCACACTCAACAACTTCTCTTTTGACTCCTCCCACTTCCTACAGACTAAGGGGGTGGCCATGGGCACCCGCATGGGCCCCAGCTATGCCTGCCTCTTTGTAGGTTACGTGGAACAGTCCCTCTTCCGCACCTACACAGACCCCAAACCCCACCTCTTCCTCCGGTACATTGATGACTGTATCGGCGCCGCCTCTTGCTCCCCAGAGGAGCTCAAACAGTTCATCCACTTCACCAACACCTTCCACCCCAACCTTCAGTTCACCTGGGCCATCTCCAGCACATCCCTCACCTTCCTGGACCTCTCAGTCTCCATCTCAGGCAACCAGCTTGTAACTGATGTCCATTTCAAGCCGACCGACTCCCACAGCTACCTAGAATACACCTCCTCCCACCCACCCTCCTGCAAAAATTCCATCCCCTATTCCCAATTCCTCCGCCTCCGCCGCATCTGCTCCCACGATAAGACATTCCACTCCCGCACATCCCAGATGTCCAAGTTCTTTAAGGACCGCAACTTTCCCCCCACAGTGATCGAGAACGCCCTTGACCGCGTCCCCCGTATTACCCGCAACACATCCCTCACACCCCGCCCCCGCCACAACCGCCCCAAGAGGATCCCCCTCGTTCTCACACACCACCCTACCAACCTCCGGATACAACGCATTATCCTCCGACACTTCCGCCATTTACAATCCGACCCCACCACCCAAGACATTTTTCCATCCCCTTCCCTGTCTGCTTTCCGGAGAGACCACTCTCTCCGTGACTCCCTTGTTCGCTCCACACTGCCCTCCAACCCCACCACACCCGGCACCTTCCCCTGCAACCGCAGGAAATGCTACACTTGTCCCCACACCTCCTCCCTCACCCCCATCCCAGACCCCAAGATGACATTCCACATTAAGCAGAGGTTCACCTGCACATCTGCCAATGTGGTATACTGCATCCACTGTACCCGGTGCGGCTTCCTCTACATTGGGGAAACCAAGCGGAGGCTTGGGGACCGCTTTGCAGAACACCTCCGCTCAGTTCGCAACAAACAACTGCACCTCCCAGTCGCAAACCATTTCCACTCCCCCTCCCATTCTTTAGATGACATGTCCATCATGGGCCTCCTGCACTGCCACAATGATGCCACCCGAAGGTTGCAGGAACAGCAACTCATATTCCCCCTGGGAACCCTGCAGCCATATGGTATCAATGTGGACTTCACCAGTTTCAAAATCTCCCCTTCCCCTACTGCATCCCTAAACCAGCCCAGTTCGTCCCCTCCCCCCACTGCACCACACAACCAGCCCAGCTCTTCCCCCCCACCCACTGCATCCCAAAACCAGTCAAACCTGTCTCTGCCTCCCTAACCGGTTCTTCCTCTCACCCATCCCTTCCTCCCACCCCAAGCCGCACCCCCAGCTACCTACTAACCTCATCCCACCTCCTTGACCTGTCCGTCTTCCCTGGACTGACCTATCCCCTCCCTACCTCCCCACCTACACTCTCTCCACCTATCTTCTTTACTCTCCATCTTCGGTCCGCCTCCCCCTCTCTCCCTATTTATTCCAGTTCCCTCTCCCCATCCCCCTCTCTGATGAAGGGTCTAGGCCCGAAACGTCAGCTTTTGTGCTCCTGAGATGCTGCTTGGCCTGCTGTGTTCATCCAGCCTCACATTTTCTTATCTAACAACAAACAATGCATTATGTTTGAAATAGTTGTCATGTGAAAGAAGGATATTAAAAGCTTTCCCTTAATGTTCCTGATAGATGTTACAGCTAGATCACTTCAAGAGGACCTCAGATGTTGCTGGTTGTCTCTCAAGCAATTGGTATTTATATGTTGAGGTGCATATGCATGTGCGTATGCATGTGTGACAATGGCACAGTGTTTTAGTGGTTACCACTGTTGGCTTACAGCACCAGGGACCTAGGTTTGATTCCAGTCTCAGGTGACTGTCTGTGTGGAGTCTGCACATCCTCCACGTGTTTGCATGGGTGTGCTCCAGTTTCCTCCCACAGTCCAAAGATGTGCAGGATATGGTTATGCTAAATTGCCCATGGTGTCTCAGATAGTGGGTGGATGGTGTTTGGAGGGTTGGAATGGACTCAATGGGCCAAATGGCCTGGTCCCCCACTGTACGGTTTCTATGACATATGACAACTGTCCCTGACATTGTATAAACTCCCTGCGAACCTGTCAAGAACAGTTCAGAAATGGCAAACTATTCAAGTACTATCAAAAAGCACCAAACCTGTTAAGAGCTGTCAAAGTGTGTTTTTATGAATGAGTGCTTTTCTCAATAAAATGTTATTTATGGAATTTTAAGTGAAAGAACTTTAGTTTTCTTCCTGTCTGCAAGGTATCAGTGAATATTATGTGAATTGGCATGTTAGGTGAAGGAGAGTCATGGGGATATGAGGAGCCATTGGGAGCAGGCTGGCATGAATGCGGCTTAGGGAGTTTGTAGAGATAGGGGGGGTAGGTTTAGTGAGGGGAGCAGCTGGAGGAAGGTTTATATTTCTTTCTATATTTTGTTATATATTTTATATTCTTAGAGACAGTTCTGGCCTTCTGTTCAGCCCACTTTAGGAGCCAGCAGTCTCCTCTGTAACCACTTGGGTAACCCCCTTTTCAAATCAGCCCACTGGGCATCGCCCTCTACCCTGCTTCCCATTGTAAATCTGGGCTGTGGGCAGCTATTTTTAAAGGTCAGGTTTAGAGATCCCGGATTTTTCTTGCCTTTGTGGATCTTATCCAGAAATGAAATTTGGGCATGTTATCAGCTTCCAATCAAGATGGCGACAGAGTAAGACATTGCAACCAGAGTTCCCCTGCTCCTTCTGTTTTCTTTTCTCTCCACTTTGATCTCTTGGTGGGTGTCAGCCTGGTATCCCAATGGCTCGCGGTGGGTCCTGGCCTGGTCTCTCAGCGGCACATGGCAGGTCTTGGCAGCATGGTGGCTCTCAGCCTGATCTCTTGGCAGCTCATCGTGGGTCCTGACCTGGTATCTCAGTGGCTTGTGATGGGTCCCAACCTGGTTTCTCAGTGGCTCTCAGCCAGGTCTCTTTACGTATGTTAGTTGATCGTATTTTGGTTCAATGTGTGAGTGATCCTACCCGGGCATGTGCCTGAGGCACCAGGGTAGATTGAAGAGGCAGCGGTTTCAGCAGCAGCAACAGTATCTGCTGTGGTGGCATCAAGAACAGACAGCAGAGTGAGATAAGCAGAGGACTCATCAAAGATTGTTGAACTTTTAACTTATTCCTTTATTTTCCTAATTTAGGCTACAAAATACTTTATGTAAACTATTACCTATTTCGTTATTTTTCTACTATTCTATGACGTGATGCTTAACTTTTTAATTCTCATTTCTTTTACTACTTTGTAGCTAAGTACTTTTGTACCTAGGTATCTTGTACATAAGATGGCACCATGTGTGGCAACATGATACACTTTCCACTGATACACCTATACTACTGTACTTGAGTGCATGTAACAATACAATCTAAAATGTAAATATTTAAATGTCCAAAGTTCTAGTGTTATGCTTATGCTAAAGTCAGTCATATTCGGACAGCATGCAGGAGTACAGAAAACAACACTGCTCCATGTCATGGCAAAGCTCCATATTTCAGTCATGTACCGCACTGAGTTTCTGGTAGATCTGAAGCTGATCCAGGAGCCAGGAAGCCCTCTAATACACATGTGATAGACATAGAAACAAAGGTTAATGTTATCAAATAGAAACTTTAAGGGTTTCACTCAGCATCAGAAACAGTGCATGGAAAATGATGGTAATGGGGTTGACGATAAAATTCCGGTGGCCACAATAACACTGGAAGTCAGAGACTTACAATTTATTTTCACCTTTGTTATAGCTGCAGCAGCATCTGCAGACCCTGGAGAGTGTAAATAATCCCCAATTCGAACCTCCAACTCAAAATTGGTATAGAACTGATAAGTTATCCCATCAGTAATATTCCGGTCTTATATGAATTTAATGTTAGACTGGAACATGACGATGCATCATGTTTCTTTCTTTGAAAGTAGTAGGAGGGAACAATGGATGAATTGGGTTCAGAAAATATGCTTAAATTGAGCTGCATTTTTTTTACAGTAGGGATCACCAACAGCATGACTGATATCAAGGAACTGTGAAAACAGGACAGGCAGGTCTTTGAACAAGAAGCCTAAATGTTAAAATTTGGAGTCAGAAGACCAAAGTCAAGATAAAAGACAACACACATTTTGCAAATCTGTGCAGGTGCTATCCATTCACAAATAAAAGAAGAACCGAATAGATTTGGGAGAAAAGATACAATTAAAGATGGTGAACAGCAGTGAATGGGCCTCACCAACTGTAGTAGTTCAGAAGGAAATGAGTCTGGCTGGATATATGGCGACAAATGTTAAATAATGTGGATTACACTTACCTGTAAGTAAAGATTTGTTTCTAACTTGTTCAAATGGAAGAAAAAATGTTCAGTAAGATAGATTCTTCAAATGCCTTTGTCAATTATAATTAACTGACATGAGCAAGAAACTGCGTAAAATTCATACGTGCAAAGATAGTGAAGTGAGATGAAAGAAGTGTGCTGCTTCTTAGATGACTTTTTCATCGGCAAAAGACAGAGAAAGTGAAATATTGTGAGTTTATATTCACTTCAAGGGTATGGCACCAAAATTAAAAAGCACAACTGTTGCTTCATGATTTAAGTTTTCTAACCACTGCATTGTCTGTGAGATATTGCACAAACTTTACATAATTGGATATACAAATTATATGGCAGTGTCTGCCAGCGAAATTAGTGAAGAAACTTGCAATGATGTGATACCCAATGAAAATCTCAATAACGTCATGAGTGGCTGGTCTAAAGAATATTATGACGAGAAACTACAGGAGTACTTCTCATATATTGCAGATTAAGGCTATTTCTTATAGAGTTAAGGAATAATTACACTGTCACTGTTTGAAGATTATTTGAGGCATTTAAACAAGAATGCACGAGTACAGTCAAGGCCCTGGTCGTGCAGTTATAGTTTCCCTACCTCAGGGTCAGAAGGTTCAGTTTCAAGTCCTAACTGGGCTAGAAATCTGTCATAACATATCTAAACAGGTTGGTTAAAAATATCTACGTAGAGATAGTTTGTATGAGAATGGCAAATAAGAACCTATTTTCATAATAAAGATAGATGACAGCTGTTGATGAGTGGACAAAAAATTATAAATTGTGTCTCTGAATGATTCAACCAAGGCTCCTTTCATTTAATGATTAAACATTATGGGAACGAATGCATTTCAATTTCTTTGAAATGGAACTGGAAGTGTGACTTGTTTTGTTTGAAAGCTATATAAAAATAAAGGATATTTGTTGAGTCTGTGCCCAATATCATTGAGGTTTTGAGAAGGTCATTTGCAATTTTTGGGTTTCCAGAGGTCAAGGTGTCCTGACAATGGTCTTCAGATTATTTCCAAACAGTTTGAAATATTTTTCAGCAAGATTGGAATCAAAAAAACCCAGTACCACAATATTCCCCAGCATTAAATGGTGCTACAGAAATTAATTTATAAGTTGTGAAAAGGTAACAAGCTAAGGAATGATTTATGTGATTGCCTTTGACACAGGCTCAACAATTTGCTGTTCTCTTACAGAATAATTCCACAGTTTGTAATAGGTTGCCCAGCTTATGAATTATTTTAAATATTTTGGGGTGGCTTGGCGGCTCAGTGGTTAGCACTGCAGCCTCACAGCGCCAGGGACCCGGGTTCAATTCCACCTCGGGTGACTGTCTGTGTGGAGATTGCACATTCTCTCCGTGTCCGCGTGGGTTTCCTCCGGGTGCTCCGGTTTCCTCCCACAGTCCAAAGCAGTGCAGGCTAGGTAGATTGGCCATGCTAAATTGCCCATAGTGTTCAGGGGTGAGTGGGTTTTAGGTGGATGGGTCTGGGTGGGATTCTTCAAGGGGCAGTGTGGACTTGTTGGGCCAAAGGGCCTGTTTCCACACTGTAGGTAATCTATTCCTAGGTCAATGTCTAATTTACTTATATCCAAAGAGAAATGCAAAACAAAATGCAGTTGTGTCCTACATGATTCTTGAAACATGGAAAGTATGATGCTGGTCAGATGATCACCGTGAAAAGCTGCTGAGGTGAAAACGATAACTATGAGATTGGAATTGTTGTGAAGACACTAGGTACATTCAGATATCTAGTGAAGATTTGAGAGAAAATTCAATTGTGCGATGTAGATCATGTACTTGAAAGAGGAAATCTGACAAAGAAAGTGAAAGTTTGCTGCTAATACAGAATCCAATAGTGTTACAAATTGAGCTATGTTTTTGATTAGGAGAAATCAACCAATGTTACAGTCCCAACTATTAATGGAGTTAGGGATGGTTCAGGTCTACTTTCCAGGAAGAAGCGGAGGGCCCTAAGACCATCCTAATAAGAACCGAAAAAAACTGCGGATGCTGTAAATCAGGACCAAAAACAAAGTTGCTGGAAAAGCTGCATCTGTGGAGGAGAAGAAAGAGTTAACGTTTCTGGTCCAGTGACCCTTCCTCAGAACTGATGGTGGCTGGGAAAACGTCAGTTTATATGGAGAAAATAGGGAGGTGGGTTGGGTACTTATCGTTTACTCCCTACATCACCCACCTCCCTATTTTCTGCACATAAACTGATGTTTTCCCAGCCACCATCAGTTCTGAGGAAGGGTCACCAGACCTGAAGCGTTAACTCTTTTTTCTCGTCCACAGATGCTGCCAGACCTGCGAAGCTTTTCCAGCAACTTTGTTTTTGTTCCTAAGACCATCGTGTTGGGGAATGAACGTATAAAGGGATCACATGCCTCATGTTGAAGAGGAAGCGGCTGCTGCCTGCAAATCAGAAATGTTGAAACTAAAGAGTCAGAAGAATCACAGATATTCTTGCCCTTATCTCACTTTGAGCTGCTACAACATTTGCATCTCACCACTTGCGAACACTGACATCTATCAATTGTGGCAGAAAAAAACACAGAATGCCACATTCACTAACAAATCTTTCTTTTTTAAGAGAAGCATAATCAGCACGTACCAACAGAATCTAGCCAGCAGAGCAGAGATTGTAGCCATTACGAGAATTGCCATCATTGAGGCCACAATTAGTGACCAGTTGAAAGCATTAAGAATGACTCATGTTCATGCCTAATGCACCATCTTGCATCGCACTTCACCCTCCCTACAGTCTTTATGAATTATAATGTGCAGATGATTTAACCATCAATTTCTTCTTTCCCCAAATACACTTTTTTCAGCCCAAACTTGCCCTTGACCCTGTATACTTTCAGATGCCCAAGAACTGTTGTCTGCCCTGTGGTGCGGGTGGCTGAAGGCAAACATTAGGAACATAAACATAAGTTTCTGGAAAAGCTCAGCAGATCTGGCAGCATTTGTGAAGAAAAAAATCAGAGTTAACGTTTCGGATCCGGTGCCCCTTCCTCAGTTCCCGAAATGTTAACTCTGATTTTATTTTTCACAGACCTGCCAGACCTGCTGAGCTTTTCCAGCAACTTCTGTTTTTGTACCTGATTTGTACCTGATTTACAGCATCCGCAGTTCTTTCGGTTTTTAGCAAACATTAAGAAGTTTTTGAAGAAAAAAACAATGCCACTCAGCTTAAGCTTTGCAGACAACAGCTTAATTACTGGCACTCTGCAAACTTTAGGTGTATTATAAAGGCCAAATCTACAAGCAATGAGTCACCAGGCACAAATAAACTGTGGCCATATCAGGAAGAAAGGATTCTGCAGGTGCAGCTCCTCCAGATGGTAAGGTTGCATGTAAATTCTAATGCAGAAGTTTCAGTGGAGGCATTACTAGGACAGCACATGGAAAAAAAACTGATTAGCATGTATTATAAAATACTTGATATGCCTATAGGCTAGCCAGAAAGTGTGGTGTCATTGTCAAACAGCACCGAGGAGTCTAGCTCCATGTTGCCATCAGTCCTTGCACAGCAGCCTGCAGACCAACATTTCCTATGTGGACGTAGTGTTTAATCCCGTAAGTACATTGCTGGGTCATCATCCCAGGTGTAACCCCTAATATCGCAGCTTCTAATACAAGCAGTAGGTACCCAAGCCCTAATGTTGCAGTGGAATCACAGACTGAGGTCATGAGGTTCTGGCTTGTTAGCAAGCAAACTGGTACCATTCAGCTTCAGACTCACCAAAAGGTCTGAGAGGAATAGAGTTACAGTTGGAGGGGATTTCAACTTTGCTAACATTAACAGGGATTGCCCTAGTATGAAAGGGTTAGACGGGGTGGAATTTTTAAAATGCATCCAGGAAAGCTTTTGTGCTAGCAGAGATGGGACAGTGCTCGACCTAATCCAGGGAATGAAGCCAGTTAAAGTAGTTGAAGTTTCAGTGGGCAAGCATTTTGGGAATAATCACCATAAATCTGTAAGTTTCAAAGTCATTATGGAAAGGGATAAGGATAGTGTGGAAGTTAAGTGCCTAAATTGGAAGAAGGTTAATTTCAATATCATTAAGTAGGATCTGGCAAACATAGACTGGGAGCAGCTACTTTCAGAATTTGGAAAATGGGAGTCTTTTAAAAGTAATATAATAATAATTCAGAGCTAGCACGTTCTGCAAAAAGTGAAGGGCAAGGGCAGCAAATCCAGGGAACCGTGGATTCAAGGGATATCAGGAATTACATAAAGGCAAAAAGGGAAGCATATGTCATGTCCAGTGGACTAAAAACTGGACAGGGTTTTCAAAAGTATAGACGGCATGGGGAGTTCCTTATAAAATACATTAAAAGAACAAAGAGGGGCCATGAAATATCCTTGGCAGACAGCATTATGGAAAACCCCAAGGTACTTTATTAGCATATTAAAAGTGAGAGGATTATCGGGAAAGAGTGGGGCCTATTAGAGACAAACTGTGAGACAGACTGTGTTTGGAACCAGAGGACGTGGGTAAAGACTTAAATGCATATTTCTTCTGTGCATTCACAAAGAAGAAAGACATTGTAGCTGGGTATTTCAGTTGGATGGTTCTAGGATATGCTAAGATTAATGTTTCAGCGGGCAGAGAAGGGTGCATAAATCACAGGGCCTAATAAGATTTATCTCAGGCTGCTATGGGAGATGAGTGGGTAGCTTATCTACCTCAGTCCTCTGAGTGCCAGCGGCGTGGGCAATTTTTTTCTTAGCCAGTCAAAGAGCTCTCACAGTGAGAGGCTCACCAGATTGTAAACCCACACTTTCAATGCCTGCAGTTCCTCACTGAGGTGTCAGAATCGGGCTTGTAGGGGAGGCAGGAGGCAGCCTTGCTTCCTCTGAGGTCTCGGTATGCTTATCCTCAGAGGTCCAGGAGGGTGGTTCCTCCGCTGCGGGCCGCTTCTCCACAGATACAGGGAGGCTTGCAGAACCTGCAAGACAAAACAGAAAAAAGGCATCGTGGGCAGTGATTGGAATTTGTGGTTGATGACTGAAAGTGATAACAGGGTTACTGGGAGAGTCGCAGTGGTATTTACTCATTTGGCAGGACATGTATGTCCCAGATCCCTGCAGGACCACTCTTGGTCCTGTTTTGTAGGGAGCCAGGAGGTGAGGACCCAGATGTTGGAGACACATCCTCCCCTAATCCATACAGGCTCTTCTGCTCTGTTATGAGCTATCTTCCAATGTAATCAAAGAAATAGGGAAATGAGTGAGATGACAGTGGGTGACATGGCTGTTAGTGCTGGTGCATATGAGGGATAGGTGATGAGGTGCTCCGAACTACTGAGGAGGCAGCAGGGTTAGTTGTGTGGGAGGCTGAGGGGGCAGCACATGTGAGAAATTTGTATGCCAGGCAACAATGAAAGTGTTGCATGAGCCTTAGTGGGAGATGGGTACAGCAGCAGAGATAGAAGGAGAATGAGGTGGCAGAAAGAAGAGTGTAACACTTGCCCTGGCAGATCACAGAGGTCACTGACCTTCTTTCTGCAATACTGGATACACCCTGGAAACAGCACTGACCCAGGTGGCAATCTTTGGGAGCTTCTCCAATCCACTTCTTTGCACCACCCTGTCTACTAGGACCTCCAGGACCTTATCAGAGAAATGTAGTGTCATCTTCTCCATCTCTGCCACGTTCCAAACTTGTCCATTAATGAGCAGGGCAGTTTCAGAATGCCGGTGTTCATCCGGGTTCCCTACTGCATTTAAAGTTGGTGCAGACACACAGCATGCTGGTCTTTGGAGTGGCTAATGAGTCATGAGTTGAATGGTGGGTAATAAAATGGGATGGAAACCAAGTGTGAGAGATGTTATACGGGCATGGTAGATATTTAATAAGGCAAGTTAGATAAGACAGAGTGAGAAAACTTGATAAGCTTCACAGCAAAAAACCTTCCAAAAAGCTCAACAAAATTCAGAATTGGCAAAGAAAAGTAAGATTCTGTTCAGTGGATTTTTGATAAATTACTTCAGAAAAGAAACACTTACCCCAAATTGCAGTGATGTGATCGTTTGCCTTGTTCAGAAATTAACTAAGTGATCAAAGTTAGAAAATATAGATAATGAGAACACATTCAGGTTTGCAATCTGCTTTGAGAACTCAATTCTCTGTATTTATTAATCATTTATATAGAGAACCATACATCCAAGTTTTCCAATGTCACTGGCATCATGCTGATGGAAGCATAATTTATGAATGTCACATTATAATTTTAAGCTTATGAAAATGAATTTGATGTAGATAAGTGTGAAATTATCAATTCAAAAAGGATAAAACAGAATGTAATCCAATCGTGAATAGCAAGAAATAGTGAAGATCCAAAGATGCTGTGATGCTCACATAAATAGATTATGAAAATATCAAAGGTAGGCATGGAAAATAATCAAAAGTTAAATCATGGCATTTAAATTGACATAAATAACATAAGATAGAAATCATTCTCATGGTGGTTGTGGTCGGTAGGCTCGCTGAGCTGGTTCGTTGTTCCGCAGTTGTTTCATTAGCCTGCAGGATGACATCATCAGTGCAGCCGTTGTGTTTTCCCACCTGTTATTTGAAGTCTTGTATCCACTGATCTGGGTTGCTTCACTTCAAGTTTTTCTTCAAAATGGAGTATATGGTCTAGCTTTATGTGTTTGTTGATGGCTTTCTTATTGGAGAACCAGGCTTCCTGTGCTTGGCCTGTCCCAGAATCCTGGTGGTGTCCCAATCAAACTGGTGGTTTTCCTTATCCATGTGGATGGAGTTGAGTGAGTATTGGCTGTGGGTAGTGGTTGAAGAATTCCTAACAAAGGTACACAGGAAAGCCACACACACTGACCAAGTACTGAATTTCCACCCAAACACCCACAAATGAAGTTGCATGAAAACTCTATTTAAACAGGCAGCAACACACTGCAGCCACACAGAACTAGGCCAAAAAGAAGAAAAGGCAGCACTGTGGCTGAGTAGTTAAGGCAAAGGTGCTACAGCGCCAGGGACCAGGCTCCATTCCACCCTCGGGTGACTAACTGTGTTAAGTTTGCACATTCTCCCCGTGTCTGCATGGGTTTCCTCTGGATGCTCCGATTTCCTCCCACAGTCCAAGGATGTGCAGGCTAGATGGATTGGCCATACTAAATTGCCTGTAGTGTTCAGGGATGTGTAGATTAGGTAGGTTTAAGGAGATGGGTCTGGGTGGGATGTTCTGAGGGTTGGTGTGGACTTGTTGGGCCAAAGGGCCTGTTTCCACACTGTAGGGATCCTATGATAAAGTACATCCTCCAAGTATTCAAGGACAATGGATACCCGAAAAACTGGGTCAGAAGATGTCTATTACATAAACGACACCAGGAAAATACTGCATGCCCGACACACTCACCACGCTACCTTATATCAAGAACACATCTGAACTGGCCACAAGACTCCTACGAGCACTGGGCATCAGAGTATCACACAAAACCATATCAACCCTACGTCAACTGCTAACCTGAGCCAACAGGGCCAACGTAATATACAAGAGCCCCTGCAAAGACTGCGACAAACATTACATTGGATAGACAGGAAGAAAATTACACAAACATCAACCAGCAACAAAAAGACACGACCAGTACTCACTCATCTCCATCCACATGGATAAGGAAAACCACCAGTTAGATTGGGACACCATCAGGATCCTGGAACAGGCCAAGTACAGACAAGCACAGGAGACCTGGTTCTCCACTAAGAACGCCCTCAACAAACACATAGAGCTAGACCCTATATATACTCCACTACAAAGGAAAACCAGAAGTGAGGTGACCCAGATCAACAGACACCGGAGTTTAAGTAATAGGTAGGAAAACACAACAGCGCTTCATCAGCGGCTGCACTGATGATGTTACCAGCAGGGTAGTGAAATATCTGAGAATCAATGAACCAGCTTGGCGAGCCAACCAATCACAACATCCACAACCCGAGCTACAAATCTACTCAAAAACCTCATTCTAATGTTTTCTAAAAATTGTTAGACTACATCTGGATTGTTTTGTTCAGTCTATGCATGACGTTTTAGAAAAGATGCATCATTCTGTATATTTATTAGAATAATAACAGGACTTTGAAGCTTTAAACAAAAGGATCACTTACACAAATTAGGATTGTGCACCTGAAATTTTGAAGTTTAGGGTAATATGATTATAGTTTTAAGATTGAAAGGGGAAATGACAGTGTGGTTTCCCTGGTTAGAAAATCCAGAATGAGAGGATATAGTTTAAAACTTAAAGCCAGACCTTTCAGAAGGTAGGTTAGAAAACACTTTCACATGGTATATTTGAAGATTAGAACTCTCTTCCATAAATAGTAACTGATGTTAGATCAGTTGTTTATTTAAAATCTGAAATTGATAGTTTTTTGTTTGTAAATCAAAGGTACTAGGGATTTGAAGCAAAAGCAAGCACTTTGAAATAGCTTACAAATCATCAATAGCCCAACTGAATGATGTAACAGCCTCCAAAGGTGATTGACATGCCCTGTTCCCATATTCCTATGATCCATCATAAGTTTAAGT
Source organism: Stegostoma tigrinum (assembly GCF_030684315.1). Classification (NCBI taxonomy): domain Eukaryota; kingdom Metazoa; phylum Chordata; class Chondrichthyes; order Orectolobiformes; family Stegostomatidae; genus Stegostoma; species Stegostoma tigrinum. Next base: position 45,483,990 of record NC_081355.1, read on the forward strand.
GCAGTACTTTCCATTATACTTGGTGCTATTGGGAAAACAAAAGAAGGCTCTTTTGTTAAATCTCTAGTGTTACACAGCCTCAGCATTCAATAGATAGAGCTGCTCATCTGCTTTCATTAGTGCTGCTCCAGAAAAAGGTGGTATATCATAGAACATAGAACATAGAACAATACAGTGCAGAACAAGCCCTTCGGCCCTCGATGTTACGCTGACCTGTGAACTAATCTAAGCCCCTCCCCCTACACTATCCCATCATCATCCATACGCTTATCCAAGGACTGTTTAAATGCCCCTATTGTGGCTGAGTTAACTACATTGGCAGGCAACGCCCTTACCACTCACTAGGTAAAGAACCTGCCTCTGACATCTGTCTTAAATCTATCACCCCTCAATTTGTAGCTATGCCCCCTTGTACAAGCTGAAGTCATCATCCTCGGAAAAAGACTCTCACTGTCCACCCTACCTAATCCTCTGATCATCTTGTATGTCTCTATTAAATCCCCTCTTAGCCTCCTTCTCTCCAATGAGAACAGACCCAAGTCCCTCAGCCTCTCTTCATAGGGCCTGCGCTCCAGACCAGGCAACATCCTGGTAAATTTCCTCTGCACCTTTTTCAATGCTTCCACATCCTTCCTGTAATGGGGCGACCAGAACTGCACACAACATTCCAAATGAGACCGCACTAGCGTTTTGTACATTTACAGCATGACATCACGGTTCCGGAACTCAATCCCTCTACCAATAAAACCTAACACACCATAAGCCTTTTTAACAGCACTATCAACCTGGGTGGCAAGGTTGATAGTGCTGGTCATGAAAAGACTGCCCTATTAAGTCTCTTTTCTTCTCTGTGAAGTGGCATTTGCCCTTCCCATGGCAGATCCCTGTGGTGACACTGTCAAAATAAGGAGCTCACTGTGCCTGACCTGTTAAGTACCAAAGCTTATTTAGCATGCTGTGGTACAGCTGAAGTAGCCTGAACACACTATGTTACTGTATGATCCCTTCCAGATTTTATTGCCTTTACAAGATGCATAGGACAAAAGGCCTGTGGCTGGTTGTACTACTTTACAAATTCAAATCCTAAGCATCAATCACTCCCTTAATTCATCATTTTATTTTTATGGGACATCTGATAGCATTTTGAGTAACTATCACATGGTCTTTATGTTCTCTGAAAACATACCTAGCACTGCATGAACTGCGAAGAGATTTCAAATTCCACTGCTGACTGAAAAAATAAATCTATTAACTTGTGGCTGATATTAGATACCTTTATCTCTGCCTTCCAGTTGAGAAGGGGCTGACAATTAAAACACAAATTCTACCCAGCTTTCACCTTTTACTCCACATTTACCATTGCCCTATTTCTGATCATAATCCTAACCTGGATTAAGAATACACAGGTGAAAGTCTGGTAGTTCTCTAGAGACAGCAATGACAAGAAAATGACTGTTAAATCAATACAAAGTCACTACAAATGAAAAGAAGCTACATTTCACATCGTCATTGTGTTTGATAAAATTCACTTTAATGTAAATAGTTTACATTATTAGTCTTATGTTTAATTGAAATCAAATATCTGAAAAGACCATTTGACTTAATTAAGTATCGAGTGAACAGAATAAAAATTTTATGCATTGTACCTGCATAATGTAGAAGCTGGTGGATACCACTGTGGTTCACAGTGACCACATTTTTCAGCAAATGCTGGCTGCACGAGGAATTCGATATTGAGTCTGGAAGGCTGCAGGGTCCCCACGTGGAAAATGAGGTGCTGTTCTTCCAGCCTGCGCTGAGTTTTGCTGGAGCACTGCAGCAAACCTACGACAGAGATGTTGGCCAGGGAACAGGGTGGGTATTGAAGTGGAAGCTAGCTGGAAGTTCAGGGCCTTCTTCGCGAACAGAACGCAAGTGTTCCTTGAAGCATTTACCCAGTCTACACTTCATTTCTCCTGAGAATCTGAAACTTGGTTAGCACAACAAAATGGTTTCTTGCCTGGGAACTGTAAATTCTGCTCGAGCTGCTCTTCCAGCCTAGGAACTAGAAATTCTGCTAGAGCTGCATAAATAATACGGTAATGATAACGTGCTAGTGAGGCGAGGAATAGGGAGAGAGAGAGAGGAGTTGAACACATGGCTACAGGGATGGTGCAGGAGGGAGGGTTTTGGATTCTTGCATAATTGGGGCTCTTTTTGGGGTAGGTGGGACCTCTACAAGCAAGATGGTCTTCACCTGAACCAGAGGGGTACCAATATCCTGGGGGGGAAATTTGCTAAGGCTGTCCAGGTGGGTTTAAACTAATTCAGCAGGGGGATGGGCACCAAAATTGTAGTTCGACTATAGAAAAGGTTGAGAGTAGGGTGGTCCGAAATAAAGTTTCAGGGAAGCAAGATGGCACCGGCAAGCAAGAAGTTGGTTTGAAGTGTGTCTACTTCAATGCCAGGAGCGTCCAGAGTAAGGTGGGTGAACTTGCAGCATGGGTTAGTACCTGGGATTTCGATATCGTGGCCATTTCGGAGACATGGATAGAGCAGGGACAGGAATGGATGTTGCAGGTTCTGGGATTTAGATGTTTCAGTAAGAACAGAGAAGATGGTAAAAGGGGCGGAGGTGTGGCATTGTTGGTCAAGGACAGTATTACAGTTGCAGAAAGGATGTTTGGGGACTCGTCAACTGAGGTAGTATGGGCTGAGGTTAGAAACAGGAAAGGAGAGGACACCCTGTTGGGAGTTTTCTATAGGCCTCCGAATAGTTCCAGAGATGTAGAGGAAAGGATAGCAAAGATGATTCTCGATAGGAGTGAGAGAGATAGGGTAGTTGTCATGGGGGACTTCAACTTTCCAAATATTGACTGGGAACACTATAGTTCGAGTACTATAGATGGGTCAGTTTTTGTCCAGTGTGTGCAGGAGGGCTTGCTGACACAGTATGTAGATAAGCCAACAAGGGGCGAAGCCACATTAGATTTGGTACTGGGTAATGAGCCCGACCAGGTGTTAGATTTGGAAGTAGGTGAGCACTTTGGTGATAGCGATCACAATTCTGTTATGTTTACTTCAGTGATGGAAAGGGATAGGTGTATACCACTGGGCAAGAGTTATAGCTGGGGGAAAGGCAACTACGATGAGATTAGGCAAGATTTAGGGCGCATAGGATGGGGAAGGAAACTGCAGGGGGTGGGCACATTAGAAATGTGGAGCTCATTCAAGGAAAAGCTCCTGTGTGTCCCAGGTAAGTATGTATCTGTCAGGCAGGGAGGAAGCTGTAGAGTGTGGGAGCCGTGGTTTACGAAGGAAGTGGAATCTCTGGTCAAGAGGAAGAAGATGGCTTATGTTAGGATGAGATGTGAAGGCTCAGTTAGGGCGCTTGAGGGCTACGAGGTAGCCAGGAAAGACCTAGAGAGAGAGCTCAGGAGAGCCATGAGGAGACATGAGAAGTTGTTGGCGGATAGGATCAGGGTAAACCGTAAGGCTTTCTATAGGTATTTAAGGAATAAAAGAATGACTAAAGTAAGATTAGGCCCAATCAAGGATAGTAGTGGTAAGTTTTGTGTGGAGTCAGATGAGATAGGGGAAGCGCTAAATGAATATTTTTCAACAGTATTCATTCTAGAAAACGACAATGTTGTCAAGGAGAATACTGAGATACAGGCTACTAGACTAGGTGGAATTGAGTTTCACAAGGAAGAGGTGTTAGAAATCCTTCAGAGGGTGAAGATAGATAAGTCCCCTGGGCCGGATGGGATTTCTCCTAGGATCCTCTGGGAAGCCAGGGAGGAGATTGCCGAGCCTTTGGCATTGATCTTTAACTCGTCATTGTCTACAGGAAAAGTGCCAGATGACTGGAGGATAGCAAATGTGGTTCCCCTGTTCAAGAAGGGGAGTAGAAACAACCCTGGTAATTATAGACCAGTGAGCCTTACCTCAGTTGTTGGTAAAGTGTTGGGAAAGGTTATAAGGGATAGGATTTATAATCATCTTGAAAAGAATAAATTGATTCGGGATAGTCAGCACGGTTTTGTGAAGGTAAGGTCGTGCCTCACAAACCTTATTGAGTTCTTTGAGAAGGTGACCAAACAGGTAGATGAGAGTAAACCGGTTGATGTGGTGTATATGGATTTCAGCAAGGCGTTTGATAAGCTTCCCCACAATAGGCTATTGTACAAAATGCGGAGGAATGGAATTGTGGGAGATATAGCAGTTTGGATCGGAAATTGGCTTGCTGAAAGAAGACAGAGGGTGGTAGTTGATGGGAAATGTTCATCCTGGAGACCAGTTACTAGTGGTGTACCGCAAGGGTCGGTGTTGGGTCCACTGCTGTTTGTCATTTTTATAAATGACCTGGATGAGGGTGTAGAAGGATGGGTCAGTAAATTTGCAGACGACACTAAGGTCGGTGGAGTTGTGGATAGTGATGAAGGATGCTGTAGGTTGCGGAGAGACATAGATAAGCTGCAGAGCTGGGCTGAGAGGTGGCAAATGGAGTTTAATGAGGACAAGTGTGAGGTGATGCACTTTGGTAGGAATAACCAGAAGGCAAAGTACAGGGCTAATGGTAAGATTCTTGGTAGTGTAGATGAGAAGAGAGATCTCGGTGTCCATGTACACAGATCCTTGAAAGTTGCCACCCAGGTTGACAGGGCTATTAAGAAGGCATACAGTGTTTTAGCTTTTATTAATAGAGGGATCGAGTTCCAGAACCAAGAGGTTATGATGAAGCTGTACAAACCTCTGGTGCGGCCGCACTTGGAGTATTGTGTACAGTTGTGGTCACCGCATTATAAGAAGGATGTGGAAGCTTTGGAAAGGGTGCAGAGGAGATTTACTAGGATGTTGCCTGGTATGGAGGGAAGGTCTTACGAGGAAAGGCTGAGGGACTTGAGGCTGTTTTCATTAGAGAGAAGAAGGTTGAGAGGTGACTTAATTGAAATATATAAAATAATCAGAGGGTTAGATAGGGTGGATAGGGAGAGCCTTTTTCCTAGGATGGTGACGGCGAGCACGAGGGGGCATAGCTTTAAATTGAGGGGTGAAAGATATCGGACAGATGTCAGAGGTAGTTTCTTTACTCAGAGAGTAGTAAGGGAGTGGCACGCTTTGCTGCAACGGTAGTAGATTCGCCAACTTTAGGTACATTTAAGTCGTCATTGGATAAGCATATGGACGTACATGGACTAGTGTAGGTTAGATGGGCTTCAGATCGGTATGACAGGTCGGCACAACATCGAGGGCCGAAGGGCCTGTGCTGTGCTGTAATGTTCTATGTTCTAAAGTAATGCAGTACTAATCGTTCTAACTGACCTTCGGTTGCAAATGTGTGGCGATATAAAAAGTTACTTACGTGATGTGATACAAGTTGTTTACCAGTTAATGTTATTGGTTTAAGTAACTGTCAATGAACCAATGTCATGTATTGATCGGTAATTGTTTGAATACACTATGTGATCAGATCACGTACCCTGCTTTAAGAAAAGAATAAAAATGTCTTTGTATTAAGTTGTGTGTGTAGCTCCTCTGAGGAATACGGAAGCGCTCAACTTCTGTGTTTTCTGGATGGTCTGTACCCAGATGTATGAAGAAATAAAGAGTAAAGTCTTAAACAGCCAGACCGACTGCGAGTGTTCATTGACTGATCACAAAATCAAGAGACCCCACCGGGGGTCCAGATTTACACTCCAACATAGAGGAGACCACACTGTGAGCAACGAATGCAGTAGACAAGGTTATGTAAAGCGCAGGTAAAGCGCTGCTTCACCTGGAAGGTATGTTTCGACCCTTGAATAGTGGTGAGGAACACAGTAAACAGACAAGTGTAACATCTTCTACAGCTCTAGCATAAGGTGCTGTGAGGCTGTAGGGGGTGGGATGGACATGTTGGGAGTGGAGGAAGAATGGACCAGGGTGTCCTGGAGGAACAGTCCCTGTGGAAAGCTGATAAGGGAAGGGAGGGGAACATGTGTCTGGTGGTGGCATCAGGCTGAAGGTGGCGGAAATGCCCGTGATCCTTGTAGTGTTGGGTATACTTGAAAATGAGGTGTCAACCAAAAGTACTACTTGCATGCTAAATTGCATAACCAGCAAGTGATACACAGGGCTAAGTGATCTCACAACCGATGCATCAGATCTAAGCTCTGCAGTCCTGCCACTTCAAGTTGTGCATGGTGGTGGACAATTAAACAACTCACTGGAGGAGAATTTTCCACAAATAACCTCACCCTCGTTGCTGGAAAAACCCAGCATATCAGTGCAAAAGTTAGAGTCTCTGACAACATTCCAGCAACAGCGCACTGAAGACTTATGCTCCAGAACTTGCCACTCCCTTAGCCAAGTTGTTCCAGTACAGTTTCAACACTGGTATCTTCCCAACAATGTGGAAAGTTGCCCAGGTATGTCCTGTACACAAAAAAAGGACAAATCCAATCCAGCCAATTACTATCCCATCAATCTACTGTTGATCATCAATAGAACAACAATGCCATCAAGCACTGCTCAGCATCTCCCAGTTTGGGTTCCAACAAGGCCATTCAGCTCCTGACATTGGTTCAAACCTGGACAAACGAGCTGAATTCCAGAGGTGAGGAGAGGTAAGGGTGGTAGCCCTTGATATCAAGACTGCATTCAATCAAATGTGGCATCAAAGAGCCCTAGCAAAACTGGGATCAGAGTTCATGGGAACTGCAGATGCCACCCCACCAACCTCTGGATACAACGCATCATCCTCCGACACTTCCGCCTTCTACAATCCGACCCCACCACTAAAGACATTTTTCCATCCTCACCCTTGTCTACCTTCCGGAGAGACCACTCTCTCCGTGACTCCCTTGTCCACTCCACACTCCCCTGCAACCCCACCACACCCGGTACCTCCCCCTGCAACCGCAGGAAGTGCTACACTTGCCCCCATGCCTCCTCCCTCACCCCAATCCCCGGCCCCAAGATGATTTTCCACATCAAGCAGATGTTCACCTGCACATCTGCCAATGTGGCATACTGCATCTGCTGTACCCGTTGTGGCTTCCTCTACATTGGGGAAACCATGTGGAGGCTTGGGGACCGCTTTGCAGAACACCTACGATCGGTTTGCAATAAACAACTGCACCTCCCAGTCGTGAACCATTTTAACTCCCCCTCCCATTCCTTAGACGACATGTCCATCCTGGGCCTCCTGCAGTGCCATAATGATGCCACCCGTAGGTTGCAGGAGCAGCAACTCATATTCCGCTTGGGAACCCTGCAGCCCAAAGCGGATTTCACAAGCTTCAAAATCTCCCCTCCCCCCACTGCATCCCAAAACCAGCCCAGCTTGTCCCTGCCTCCCTAACCTGTTCTTCCTCTCACCTATTCCCTCCTCCCACCCCAAGCTGCACCTCAATTTCCTACCTACTAACCTCATCCCGCCCCCTTGACCCATCAGTCCTCCCCAGATTGACCTATCCCCTCCCTACCTCCCCACCTATACTCTCCTCTCCACCTATCCATCTTCGGTCAGCCTCCCCCTCTCTCCCTATTCATTTCAGAATCCTCTCCCCATCCCCCTTTTCTGTTGAAGGGCCTAGGCCTGAAACATCAGCTTTTGCGCTCCTAAGACGCTGCTTGGCTTGCTGTGTTCATCCAGCTCCACACTTTGTTAATGGGCAAAACTGAAATCAATGGGTATCTCTATAGTGTTTGGAGACATACTTGATACATAGGAAGATGGCTGTTGTTGTTGGAGGTCAATCACCTCAGCTCCAGGACATCTCTGCAGGAGTTCCTGATGGTAGTGTCCTCGGCCGAACCATCTTCAGCTGCTTCAACACACCTGCCCCCATCATAAGGTCAAAAGCAGGGATGTTCGCTGATGATTGCACAATAATCAGCACCATTTGCACCTCCTCAGATACTGAAGCAGTCTGTGTTCAAATGCAACAAAATGTGGGCGATATCTAAGCTTGGGCTGACAAGTGGCAAGTCACATTCAAACCACACAAATGCCAGGCTATGACCATCAGTAATAATACACAATCTAACCACTGCCCCTTGACATTCAATAATGTTACCATCACTATCATTGACCAGGAGCTCAACTGACCTCTACACATAAACAAAGTGGCTACAACAGCAGGTCAGAGGCAAGGAATAGTGTAGTGGTTAACTCATCTCCGAATAAAATGGGGTAAGTTAGAATACAGTAGTATATTAAATAAGGAATATTGTGTAAATTATTGTGATTCTATTACTTAAACACTCGTTAAGTGGGTTTTTGTACTAAAGGGTAACTCTACTAACACCAGTGAAAAGACCCTGGAAGAAACAGAATTTCTGGTGGAAATAAGGTAAAAGAGAGCAAAAAAAAAGGAAATTTGTAAAACAAAGGAAGATGTTGGGTGATTCCCAGTACCTCCTGGCTTCCCCGCTGATAAGGTTTGGCTTGAACCTGGAGACAGCAGGTACTCTGTTACATTTTCTAGCGATCTATACGGGTAGTCCCATGGGGACTGGCCTTATGGCAGTACTTTTGATCTGAGAAAGACACACTATTGGAAAGAGTTGACAGAATGCTGGTATGGTGATCCCACTTGGGTTAACGAATACATGATGTGCTGTTTTAAAAAATGGCTAAAAGTTGCAGCCCATCACCAACATCCCAAAAAGAGTTTGAAAGTGAATCAGGGTAAAGCTGTCATGGTGCCATTGCTTCTGTCATTCCTAGCATGTGTCACCCACCTGTACGTACCCCACATTACAAGCACCCAAGGCAAATATGGGTGAAATGTTACTGGCCACTGTAATAAAAGAATGCTCCCCACACCCCACCCATACCGCATCAGGCCAACGTCCTGACAGTAAACAAGAGACTGAATTGGGACAAGGATCTATAGCCCCTTCCTGATGAACTACCCGGCCACAGACAGCCAAGGAAAGGGACAGTACAGTTCCCCAGTCGCGTCGTATCACGGTTGGGGATGTTGCTGTCTTATAACCGTGGACACCTTGTGAGGTTCAAAGTATGACCAATGACATCCAGAATCCCCTGAAAAAACCTATTCCATTCCATAACTGGTTGATGCAGACTTGTCTAATCTATAATCTGCTCCCAGGGGATGTTTTGTCGTTGCTTAATGTTGCCTAAGGCACCTCCTGGCCTGGTGTGAAGGATCAATTTGCAGTGCCAAGAGGTCAAAATGGTGATTGGGTTGACACGGATGACTCAGAGCATGGCAATATGAGCCAAGACACCTGGCTTCAAGCTAGAGCTAAAGACACTGTTACCCATGTGGCCAGACAGCATGGTGATTTTGGGGAGGTTACCTGCTGTTTGCAGGGAAAGGGAAACCTTTAATGTACTTCCTGGCTAGGTTTAGGGATAGTTGGGAATCTTTGGCAGGGATTGCATTTGATGATAATGGTCCACTGGCCATTCACATTAGCATTCACAAACTGTATGTTATTGAGTAGAATCATCAGGCCTCATTGAGCGAACTAATGGCACCCTGAAAAATATATTAGCCAAAGTGTGTGCTGATACTGGACTAAAATGGCCTGAGACCCTCTCCATTACCTTTTACACCCTAAGAAATCAGGTAGATAGGACAACGGGATTAACCCCTTTTGAGGTATTAATGGGGTGACCCATGACAACGGGTACAAAACCACCTATGACTGGTCCAGACGTTGCACTAGCTTGGGTGGTTGAAAAAACTCTGCAGAATGCACAAGTATTAAGTGATGCTGCTAGAATAGATCATGGAAAAGTAATAGCAGCCCTGCCGAAACCCCAACAAGGGAATACATGCCCCTTTAAACTCGGTGACTTTGTGTACATGAAATCACTTGCAAAGGATTCTGTTTCTCCTCGGTGGAAGGGCCCACATCAAGTTCTACTGACTATCTGAAAAGCAATCAAAGTACAAGGAAAACCAGACTGGATCCACGGGACTAGCTGCAAATTTGATCGAGGCTCCCTCCCTGATATCATGAAGCTGTCCTGATTTTATTGAGACTCTTGGGTCTTAGCAGCTCCAGGACAGAGCATAAGGAATGGACTTTGCATAACTCCATTTTGTCATTAAGCTATGAATATGCTATATGTTTATATGTGTCCTCCTGTTGGGTCTGCACTCATGTGCCAATAGACTCGACAAAAGGAATTCTGTTACAACCTATTCCTCCTCATGCCTCTGAAGTAGCCGAACGGGTATTGAGACAAAATAGGTAAGAATCAGGGGAGAGTGAAGGATCAACTACCAATGATAAATGCTATGTGGTAAATACAGACCTAGATAGGGCACAATGGAAATCAGCAGGTTATGATCTGACCACCGTCACAGGATGGTACCAACCGAATTATAATAATAGCATGAACACCTCTTGCATCCCCCCTTATTTCACCCTTGGCCCAAAAGCAGACCAAAATATTTCTCTTTGCTTTACACAGAATGAGACACAGGGGAGAGGTACATTTATAGGAAAGTGTTCATACCAGCAATACTATACAGTAGTAACTACACTTGGATGCAAATTGACTCGTGCGAAACCTTCTTGGGCCCTGAATGTAGCCTTCTGAGATTTACCAATCTCACCAACAATCAGTCATGGACCCAGGTATGGTCTTACATGATTTGTGCCCAACAATGGTACCTATTTTGTTTGTGGCCTTTGTGCATACGCTTGGTTGCCCCCAACTTGGACAGGATCATGTTATATAGCCTATAGAGTTCCTCACATTTGCCATTCATCCATTATACCCTCACCCCAGGACATGTGAAACAAAAATGAACCATTACTGAAACTGATCGATTTTGGATGATAGCCTTCCCTATATATGGGACAGGTAAAGCTGCTCGCGAATTGATTAACGTGGCCTCAGCTCTTGAACAAATTGCCAATGCTATCAAGCTCCTGGCTGATGGCTTGGACAGTACAACTAAAGCCATATCTCACTTGTCTTCTGAGCTGGTCACTGTCAGGACAGTTGCATTACAAAATCGACTAGCATCAGACTTCCTGTTGGTAGGGTAAGGTGACATCTGTGTGGTAGTAGGACAAAAATGCTGTACTTATATTCCTGATGAGGCAGAAAATATTACCCCTTTAGCTGATCATATCTGGGAAAGTGTTAAGAAGGTAAAGAAAATTGCACAGGATATAGGCAAACAATTCCATAACTACAACCCTGGGACAGGATGGTGGCTATATGGGGCTTGGTAGGGGACAGTAGCTCACTATGGCATTATACTTATTATTATTATTTGTGATAACATTGCGTTTTATTTGTTCATTTATCCCTCACCCACAACCCACTCCAGTCCCTTTCTTTCCCAAGATTATGCATTATTCATCAGAGTATGATGAGGAGGTCTGTTTAAGCATGTGCCCCTATATCCCCTATTTGCAGACGAAGATTACAGGACATGTTGATCGTAGGATCTAAAAGAGGGAAATGTGGAAGAAATTTGTATGTTGTAGGAGGTTCGAGAAGAGCCAGTGTCAAAAAGGCAAAAAAACTACATGACAGACAGAATGTTAAAAGGTGTCAACTCAAAGTGTTCAAACACCCCCAGGTCTTAGTAACTGCTACCTTAGTTAAACCAAATCACATTTTTGTCCTAGTCAGTAAAATAAGTGCATGTTAGCTAAACATTAACAGAAGAATAAAGTCTGCAGCTCAGGAAGATGATCAGATTTCTGGAGAACGTTAAGCTTTGGACTATGGGATCACTGTTGTCTGTAGCGTTGACTTGTTTGTCTCTCTCTTATAAATATCATGTAACGCTGCATTGCTGCAGAGTCTTCGGTATCTAACATTTGTTAGCATTGACTTTCTGTGATATCACAAATAAAATGTTCTCTTTACCTTGAAGTCTGATAGCTGCAGTCTGGTTATTCGCATATTAAAAAAAAACTCTCTAACATGATATCTGTTCTGAATTTACAATTCACTCATTTCCATTTTATATTCTCTAATCCTACTTTCTTGTCCACTGTTGTCTGTTATTTGGATGAGATTCTAGCAGGAATATTTGGGTGTGACACCAAAATTTGTGGTGTAGTCAATAATGAAGAAAATTATCTAAGATTACAAAGGGATCTTGATCAATTGGACCAGTTGGCCGAAGAGTAGCAGGAGGAGTTTCATTTGCATAACTGCGAGGTATTGCATTTTGGTAAAGTGATGAAGGGCTTATACAGTTAATGGCAGTGCCCTGGGTAGTGTTGTAGAACAGAGGGACCCAGAGGGTTCTGGTTAATAGTTCTTTGAAAGCTCTGTAACAGGTATCAGGGTGATAAAGAAGGCATTTAGCACGCTTGCTGTCATTGCTCAGAGCATTGAGGGTAGGAGTTGGGAAGTAAAACTCTCGCTGGGGTCCATGGCTTGTCTAGAACATTGAGGGTAGGAGTTGGGAAGTAAAACTCTGGCTGGGGTCCATGGCTTGTCTAAAGCCCACAGACAGCATAGCCTCTGAGTTGTTCCTCGCCTCTTTCATTGAGGTCTTAGACAACAACATGTGGGAGAGGCTAGACTAGTTGTTATCTCTGGATAAGCTGACTAAGGCCCTTGAGTTCTCAGAAGAGAATAAAATTCCTGAAAGCAACAGCTTACTGGCTGTGATAATGGGAACTGCAGATGCTGGAGAATCCAAGATAGTAAAATGTGAGGCTGGATGAACACAGCAGGCTCAGGAGTACAAAAGCTGATGTTTTGGGCCTAGACCCTTCATCAGAGAGGGGGATCTAACCTGAAGAAGTTACTCTCCTCCCTCTGGACCAACCTCAGGGAATCTCTCTCCCACTGCAACTCTCTTGTCCACCTATCTTCTTTTCTCTCCATCTTCGGTCTGCCTCCCCCTCTCTCCCTATTTATTCCAGAACCTCACCCCATCCCCCTCTCTGATGAAGGTTCTAGGCCCGAAACGTCAGCTTTTGTGCTCCTGAGATGCTGCTGGGCCTGCTGTGTTCATCCAGCCTCACATTTTATTATCTTGGATTCTCCAGCATCTGCAGTTCCCATTATCACTGATACAATTTTAACCTCACTGCGAAGCCTCTTCCAGGGATGCCTAACCTGAAGAAGTTACCCTCCTCCCTCTGGACCAACCTCAGGGAATCTCTCTCCCACTGCAACTCTCTTGTCCACCTATCTTCTTTTCTCTCCATCTTCGGTCCGCCTCCCCCTCTCTCCCTATTTATTCCAGAACCCTCACCCCATTCCCCTCTCTGATGAAGGGTCTAGGCCCGAAACATCAGCTTTTGTGCTCCTGAGATGCTGCTGGGCCTGTTGTGTTCATCCAGCCTCACATTTCATTAGTTTACTGGCTGGGTTGTATTTGGCTCTGTGGCACTTGATTAGCCAGGATCTGCAGGAGGTGTATGATTGTATGCTTCTGGCAGGTACCTTGAGCGAATCTGTGAGGCATTATCACCGTCATCAACAAGCAGAAGGGGTGAGACAGAGGACTTAAAAATTTGCAGCCAACATCAATGCTGAATGCAGACCACAAAATCCTGTTTAAGGTCATAGCCAACAGGTCAGGTCTGGTGTGGGATCAGCTATTCACTCTGACCAAACCTGTGCTATACTGGGCAGGATATTCTCGAGCTCACATTCCTCAGGGATAGAATTGCCTACATGCAGGACAGGTGGGTGGATGCCTGCCTCATCAGCCTGGACCAGGACAAAGCCTTTGACAGGATATCGCACACGCTCATTTGGCACGTGCTCTCCAAAACGAACTTTGGGGATGGAATCTGAAATTGGACCTGAATGCTCTACACCAACATCGTTAGTGCAGATTCGCATCAACAGTTGGGAATCAGAAAGCTTCATGATCAGATCCAGAGGCAGAAAGGCCTGCCTACTCTTTCCTGCCTTGTTTGTGTGTTGTATAGAGCCTTTTGCTGAGTCCATCAGGAAGGATGTGAGCCTAAGGGGTGACTATTGCAGGCAGCAAAGGCCTGCAGGTCAAAACCTCCCTGTACATAGATGACATCAACATTTTCTGCTGAGTTCTGCTGTCAATGTGCAGAATCATGAGCATCTGCAACCAGTTTGAATCAGTCTCAGGTGCCAAAGTAAATTGAGGCAAGAGCAAGGCCATGTTCTTAGGGAACTAAGCTGACTGATCCTTCATTCCTTTCACCATCAGGACACGTTACCTGAATATGGTTTGGAGGACCAGAGCATGTCCAAATCTTGGGAGGAGTGCATTGCCAGAGTTAAGTAGAAACTTGTCCAATGTTTTTATTTTGTTTATTTGATATGCAACTGTATAGAACCAATCTGCATTTGTCACAACTTGTATAAATACAAAGATATTTTTATGAATAAAACATATCTTTGAACTGAAAAAAAAGTCCCCAGTTTGCATTGCCACTTCCAGCCATTTCAGCGTATGTGGCCACACACATCCCAAGTCTTGGGCAGGCCTTGTATAAGTGGCCTACTTCCCCAAACGGGTTGCAGCTCTTAGACTCCTTGTAGTCCTTAGTCAGGTGGCTCCCCATTTGTAATTCTTGCAGTGGATTACTTTGCATTCCGCTGCCATGTGCCCTGACATCCCGCACTTTCAGCACACTCTAGGCTGTCCTGCACACATCAGGTAGCCTCGGTTCCCTCCAATCGCAAAGCTGGAGGGCAGCGGGGAGGATGTTCTCTTTGGCGTCCACCCTCAGTGTCACCTTAACCTGCTTGCTGTTCCAGATTCTGAAGGGGTCCACTACGTCAGCTCTGCCTCCTTTAAGCTGCACATACCTTCCCTGGAAGGTCAGGACATCTGCTGTCAGAATATGGGGGGTGTACAAATGCATTGACACAAACTGGGTCATCTAAGCGGGGAGAACGAACAATGGTGCAACAGACAGGACGGAGAGGAAACTCTGAGCTCCTTTCTCCTCAAATTCATTCAGGAGACTCCTGAAGTTCATGTCAAAGTAGCCCCCACTGGGGAAATCCTGCAGGCAGAAAATATCTGCAGCAATCCAAGAGGACTCTCTTCACAAAGAAAGTCCATGTGACCAGCGATCCTTCCGTCACCTTCTTCACAGTTACCCTGTCTGTACTGCGGACTCCCTGAAGTGCGGTACTAGCAGAGACCATAGATCCAGTTGGCTGGTCAATCACTGAATTGGTGTTAGGCCGAAGTCAGTGTTAAATCTATTAAATTCAGCTCAGTTCAGTCAATGATCTTCCAAGTTCTGCTCACAATCCAGTGATGATCTCAAGATCTTCCAATGATAAGAGATTCTCTCACTTGTTCTCAACCCTCCACTCCCACCCAATGTCCCTCACTACTACTATATGGCCTCTCTTCCACCTCCTCACTATCTCTGAACACCTTATCACCTTTCACCAATCTGTACCAACACTACCAGCTGTGCCATTTAATTCCATTGCAGTTGAAGATAGTCCATGACAGGGCACAGAGTAACTGCACAAGTGATGCTGGACATTAGTCATGTCAACCCTATAGTGAAGAGAAAATCCTCGTCCACAGAGAAGAATGGGAACTTTTCCATGAGAATGCCGAGACGTCCCTGTCCTACCAACAGAGTAAGTACCATTTCATAGAATCCCTAAATTATGGAAACAGGCCCTTCAGCCCAAAAAGTCTACATCAACTCTCAAAGGATCCCACCCAGACCCATCTCCTATAGCTCATCTAATCTACAGATCCCTGAACACTACGGGCAATTTAGCATGGCCAATCCACCTAAGCCTGAACATCTTTGGACTGTGGGAGGAAATTGGAGCACCTGGAGGAAACGCACGCAGGCACGGGAGAATGGGCAAACTCCACCCAGACAATTGCCTGAGAGTAGAATCGAAACCAGGTTTCTGGTGCTGTGAGGCAGCAGTACTCAGCACTGAGCCACTGTGCCTCCCTAGCTGCTTATTCAACTGCAACTCTCACAGTCATTGTCATTTATTGGACAACACATCTAACCACTGGCCATAATGCCTTATCTCTCATGTCTCTCAGCTACTGTGAGCATCCCCAGAAGCCATGTCTGACGGCAAGAGCACCAAGGCCTCAGAGGATGCATCAGTAAGAGTACCTTCTGCAACCCTACCTGCTCAGATACTGAAACTCGGTGGGAACATTTGGCTTACAAGGTGTGGAAACAGAATTTCCTACACATATCACAGCAACATATGTGCAAATGACACTCAGAGGCATCTGCTCAGCCCCAGGCAAAAGAGCACCCAGTGATATTAGCAATCAGAGAAGAATAGAAATGCAGATGGGTGTGTGGGACACAATGGCTCTTCTTGTCCGAAACTGCAGCAGTGCAGCAAGTCATGTGATCACCTGGCTGCCTCCATGGTCAAGCTGGTGGCTGCACAGCAAGTCAAGCCCAGCTGCTGGAGAGGTACACACACCTGCACCCCATCACCCTGCCATTGGTGCCCAGGGCTGAATACGTGGCGACAAGGAAATGGGAACTTGGCACATGTTGTCAGTGCCCTTTCCTCACAAGGATACAGGGCAGTGTTAGGAGGTATGCTGGTGGAGCAGAAACCATACGCAGTCTCTCAGAGTCTCCATTCAGGACCTCTTGCATGGGTCAACCTCTCCACGTCCACACTACCTGCCTCCAAACACTTGAATGTTCATGCCAAGAAGTATCAAGTTGTATTTGGCTAAAAAGATCCCCAGAATATATAGCCTGTCCAGAAACAAGCACACCAAATTCACCCAAACAAACCTCTATGCAGGATTATACAGTCATTTCAGCCCAGGCGTGGAATCAGGAGTACAGTAAGGCACAGTGGGAATGACAGGAAGAAAATGTACTAAGGGCATTTTAGTGGCATGGTTGACAAAGAATATATGTGATTTTGCATTTCTATAAATGACATTGCTTTTACTTTACATCTCTGCATTCCCATATGTGCCAAAAATTCATGGCCACGGATGATGCTCCATAAATGGATGTCTATGGAGATAATTACTGCATCACTTGGAAGCAAGAGGGGAGAGGCATATATCAGACAATCGGTGCTGTTGAGATCTGTGGTTCTTCTGCCATAACATCCCTATCCTTTCCAGGCCTCTGTATCCAAAAATATTGGTGAGAATGAGTTGCTCAATTATGCCAGAGGCAAGGAAATGCAACTTACTGTGGGGCGGAGAGCAATGTATTAGGTAGGCGAGGGACACGGATCCCCAGAGGAATCTGTGTCCTGTACAGTACATGGGCCTGTGTTCCTCCCATTTAAAAACCATAATATCCATGGGTCCTGCAGCCCCTCCCTCATAGATCATGTCATTTACTCAGCTGACTCCAAGTATAGGCAAAGGCATTTTCTTCCCATTGGGCTCTTTTGATTTCTAGCACAATGGAAGGTGACAGTGAATACATATCAGCCAGCGACCTGCAGCCTCTGCCTCATTGTGTCAGTGAGTCCCCAAAAACCCCAACTTTCTTCCTGGTTGCCCTTCTCACAAACCCCATTGGCTTTGTACCTCGCCAGGTGCCATCCAACCTGACTTCATAAACCTGTACCTCCCCATGTGTTCCCCCAAGTCTCAGGCATACGAGGATGTTCTACCAAGTGTGATCATACACTGTCCTCCCACCTTGAAGGGGCAAACTGAGGACACACCCCACCTCCTGCATGAACCTCCTTCCCTTCCATCTTCACTATATTCTCCTCCACTTGCAGATATTGTGGTTTCCCCTTCATAACTGTCATCCACCAATTGCACCCTGAAGAATAACTTACTGACTCTCTCTATAGTGGCATTGTCAACGTTCCATCTTTTACCTTAATTTCTGTGTACAGCCCCAAAGACTGAATGTGGTCCAGTTTCTTGAGAGTCATGACCAGGCAGCCATGAATGAGGCATCTAGACCCCTAACCATTGGCTATACATCTCCCAATTACATTAGCCCAACCACACCACTCCCCCAGACTCACCACTATGGAGCTACAGGACTAATGCTTCCTGAGCTGCAGAGGCATAGACAATCTCAGTGCGATCACCCTGACTGCGTGTCTGGCCATGGACAATCACTTGGTTTGGTATGGAAGGCTGCCTTTGACTTATTGTGCTGGGACTCATTGCTATCTCCATGGACTTCGATGAGGATTACTCTCCAACGACTTTTGATTTTTTGTTCCCTGCATAATGATGGCACATGGAGCAAGTGTGAGATTAATGTAGCATATAGTTGTGAAGCAAGATGAATGCTCCCTTGCCTGGTGACTGCTGACAAGGAAGGGAAGATGTGTGGTTGTGTGACTGCAATAATTAGCATGGCAAGACATGGATGCAGGTAGGTGAAGTAAGCAAACGCTAAGAAAGCAAGCAAGTGTCTCAGTCAAATCCATGAAATGGGTCGGTCTCCATGCACACAACATGTCTCAGCTGTAGATTTTCACTGTTATTTTTTAGTTCGGCCTGCATTGCATGTCTGTGTTTCCAGAATGCCCTGCCAGTGTATTGCAGATGTGTTTTGATGGTTTTGAGGGGTTGACAAATGTTGGATTTGCAATGTCTGTGTACGAGAGGCATGTGTTATTAATGCCTATGGATTATGCTCTGCTCTGTGCTGCAGTTTGGTTGTATGTAATATGTAGAACCTTTGGAGTAAGCAGCAAGCTGAATTCATCAGGAACTCTCCCTGGTTTATGTATCGAGATTTCTCAACATCTAGCTTATTTGCAGGGTTCAATAAGGTAGAAGGCTGAATGATAATGAGGTAAGTTGTGCCATAAATAAGGCATTTAACAAGGAATAATGCCTCTTAATTGTCAACTCATTCCCGCATCATGAGAAACTCATTACAGCATGCAACTTGTCAAAAGAATAAAAGATGGGGCAAAATGCTGCATTGCTCATCCGACTGCCACAAATAATGCCATAGCCCAGGTAAGATTCTGCCCATTGCTATTGTGGCAATTCAATGTTTTCAGCTGCTCTTGATATCATGTGAAACAAATCAAATTAGTTAAAGAACAGTCTGACACAGTCAATGTTGGTATCTGTGAAGCAAGGGGTTGCAGGAGGAAGCCAACATGAATCATATACTCAGCACATCTGGCTAAAGAAGTTTCCAAATGCACGAGCCTTGTTTTATGCATTGATGTGCTAAGCTTCACCACCTTTGAGGACACGGGCTCTTTGTGGTGATTGTTCACTACCATTCGAAACAGGATGTGGCAGAATAATGATTCATTTTGGAAGGTTGCATTTGAATGGCAGGATTCTCAGCAGTGTGGAGGAACAGAGAGATCTTGGAGTCCATGGCCATAGATCCCTCAAAGTAGCAACCTAAGCTGATAGGGTTGTAAAGATGGCGGATGGCATTTTGGTTTCATTGGCAGAGGAATTGTATTTAAGACCCATGAGGTTGTGCTGCAGTTCTATAAAACTCTGGCTAGACCACACTTGGAATATTGTGTTCAGTTCTGGTCATCTCATTATAGGAAAGATGCAGAGGTTTTAGAGAGGGTGCAGAGGAGATTTACCAGGATGCTGCCTGGAATGGAGGGCAGGTCTTATGAGGAAAGGTTGTGGAAGCTGGGGCTTTTCACATTGAAGCATAGAAGAATGAGAGGTGACTTGATAGAGGTATACAAGATGATGAGGGGCATAGAAAGAGTGGATAGTCAGAGACTTTTTCCCAGGGCGGAAATGACTATTAAGAGGGGGCATAATTTTAAGGTGATTGGAGGAAGGTATCAGGGAGATGTCAGAGGGAGGTTCTTCACACAGACAGTGGTGGGTGTGTGAAATGCACTGCTGGTAGTGGAGTCAGATACTTTAAAAATTTCAAGTGACTCTTTGATAGGCACATGGAGGATAGTAAATTGCATGGTATGCAGGGCAGATTGATCTTAGTAGGATAATAGGTCGGCACAACATCGTAGGCCAAAGGGCCTGTGCTATGCTGTGCTTTTCTATGTTTTATATTAGATGTGATTATTGCTTGAGGCATCATTTAGCTCTGTCTATCATAAACTGCATATTCTTCTTGACACATAATGGTCCTGTGTTGAAGCTACATCAGATTGACTCTTCATTTTAAGATATGTCTGGTGCTGTTCCAGGCTTCAAGTCATTGAACGGGGGTTGGCAATCTCCCTGCTCGGTTGTAATGGTAGAATGCGGGATATGCTAATCACAATTTAGATGGTGAATGAATACAATTATGTGACTGCTGATGGCGCATAGCATTGCAGTCCAGTTTTGAATCGCTGGATCTGTTCAAAATATATCCCACTTAACACAACACAGTGGAGAGTGCCCTCAAAATGTCTTGAAAAGGACTGTGCCATAGTCACTCCATGACTGACTATCAGATTCAGTCAACAGTGATACCCTTTAGTTTTCAGTCAGTTTGTTAAGTAGATGTGTTGCTGAGGCCGTCTTGGTGATGGATGTTGTAGTCTGTGCTTTTGCCAACTTTGGTGCTTCTTTCAACTGATGTTCAACATGGAGGAATTCTGATTCATCTGCCAAGGAGTGGCTGTAGGTGATTATTGGCAGGAGGTTTCCTTGATCATGTTGCTCTGATGCCATTGACACTTTATACCGCCAAACTGGAAACCACTCTGGTCGCTCTATCCTGCCATTAGTTCAAGGCATAATATTCAGGTATGATGATAGTGATGTTTGGAATATAGCAAAGCATGATTCTATAGTACTGACTATATCAGGCTGCTCCTTGACTAATCATAGGGACACTCTCCTAATTCTGGTATAAGCACCCAGATTTTAGCATTTTACAGGGTTGATAGGGCTGGGCTTGCCTCACTTCAAGTGGCAATTTGATGCCGGAGAGTCCCTCTAATTTCATTCATTTTCTTAGACTTTGTAGCAATGAAATACAGATGAGTTGCGATCAAATCATTTCCTTCTTTTCAATGTTTACAACAATCAACAATGATTTCTTAGTTACTGTTAGACTCACTTTTTGTTTTCTAGATTTTCAATTGAATTCAAATTCCACCGTCTTGTCGTGGAATTCAAACCAATATCCCCAGAATATTAGTACAGGCCTTTGGATTACGAGTCCAGCGACATTAACACTAAGCCACTACTGCTCCACTGACATTCTATGGCGTGGTTCTACAGTGATCAAGTAATCAAATTCAACCAAGTATTGACAGGTAGTGAAGATGTAAATGACTCCAAAGTGATCACTAAGGTAAGCTAACAGTTGCATATTGTTTGAATCATTTTTGAGCAAATAATTCAATACCCAGCCCATAGAATTTTAAATATTTATCATCAGTATCATTTTTATAATCACATTCAAGTACACTTTGCTTTAAACATGGAAATTTAAATGCTAATCAAAAGTTTTCCAAAGGTCAATGATCTCAAAAGTCTTAAACATTAGAAACATCTTGAGATATGCTTTCAAGTAATTGGAAACGAAAGATCTGAAGTTGCTACAAATCAGAAACAAAAACAGAGGTTGCTGGAAAAGCTCAAGAGATCTGGTAGCATCTGTGAGGAAAATGTCAGAGTTAACATTCTGGGTCCAGTGACCCTTCTTCAGAACTGCTACAAGACTACCTGGGCTTTTCCAGTAACTTCTGTTTTTGTTTCAAGTAATTGGCCTAAGTTTACTTGACTGCAACAATCTTGGACAGGGTCAGGGGAATTTAAAATAACAGATGGACTTGATTCTAAGATCACCATCCCCACACCCAACAGTCACAAATTTCGCATGACATGTTACAAAGGTAGTGATTCTGTACCCTGCAATCATGACCTGGCTGGCTCTACTAAGGAGGAAGCATCTTCTCACCGCACCCCTTTCATTGCAGTTTTCAAGGAAGTAGGCCAGATTCTTCATGACACATGGTCCATTGATATCAGAAGAGTTATGTACCATAGTGCAGAATTGGGAACATTTTGCAAGATAAAATCTAACCAAGCACTCCCATGAGACCTCCATATCAGCTCAGTCCCCTGTTCACCATCAATATCTAATCATACCCTCCATTGTGTTTATGTCCCTCTCCAATCCATAAACCTCATTCCAGCTCACTTGACCCACAGCCACTCTCAAAAGGTCCTTTAACTCCAGCCATAAAATGGTTAATCTTTAAGGTTTTACAGTAGATTTGTAGCTCGGGTTGTGGATATTGTCATTGATTGGCTTGCCGAGATGTTCCATTATTCCGCAGACGTTTCATTAACCTACCAGGTAACATCATCAGTGTAGCCTCCGATGAAGCGTTGTTGTGTTTTTCCGCTGTTGTACTTTAACGCTGGTGTCCGTTAAGCTGGATTACCTCACTCACGTTTTTTCTTTGCAATGTATCGTATATAGGTCTACCTCTATGTGTTTTTCGATGGCTTTCTTAGTAGATAACTAGGCTTCTATGAATTTACATGCTTGTCTCTGCTTTGCCTGTCCCAGGGTCCTGGTATTGTCCCAGTCAAATTGGTGGTTTTCCTTATCCATGTGGATGGAGCTAAGTGAGTATTGGTCAGAGAATTCCTAACAAAGGTTCACAGAAAACCATACACACTGATCAAATACTGAACTCCAACAGCAACCATCCTAACATCCACAAACAAATTTGTGTGAGACCATTATTTAAACAGGCAACCGACACTGCAGCAGCACAGAACTACGCCAAAAAGAAGAGTACCTCTTCAAAGTATTCAAAGGCAATGGATACCTGAAAAACTGGGTCAGAAGATGCCTATTACACAAACGACACCAGGAAGATACTACATGCCCCGACACACTCATCATGCTACCTTACATCAAGAACACTTCTGACCTGTCCACAAGACTCCTACGATCACTGGGCATTAGAGTAACACACAAACCCACATCAACCCTACGCCGACTGCTCACCCGACCCAAAGATCCATTACCCACTATGGCCGGGACCAATGTCACATACAAGATTCCCGGCAGAGACTGTGATAAACATTATACTGGACAAACAGGAAGGAAATTAACTACAAGGGTACACAAACATTAACTAGCAACAAAAAGACACGATCAATACTCACTCATCTCCATCAACATGAATAAGGAGAACCACCAATTTGACTGGGACAACATCAGGATCCTGGGACAGGCGAAGCAGAGCCAAGCATGAGAATTCCTAGAAGCTTGGTTCTCTACTAAAAAAGCCATCTATAAACACATAGAGCTAGATTCCGTACACGCTTCATTGCAAAGAAAAACCAGAAGTGAGGTAATCCAGCTCAACAGATGCCAGAGTTTAAATAACAGGTGGGAAAACACAACAGAGCTTCCTTGGAGGCTGCACTGATGATGTTACCTGGGAGGGTAATGAAACGTTTGCAGAACAATGAACTAGCTCAGCGAGTCAACCAGTCACAACATGGTCAATCTTCTCTGTATAGAGCCCCAATCCCATAAAAAGATTGTAAAAGTGAGTTTTTGACGTAGGCACAGAGAAAATCAACAGCTTTATCTTAGAATAAATTATTCCTTCTGATGCATTTTTTTGTCAACGATTCAATATGTAGCTGCATAAGATAGAACATAGATAGGACATAGAGGTCTACAGCATGGAACAGGCTCTTTGGCCCAACTTTCCCATGCCACTCAGTTTTCACAATGAAACTAGTCCCATTTACCTGTGTTTGGTCAGTATCTTTCCATACCTAGCCCATTCATGTACCTGATGAAATGTTTCTTAAATGACAAAATTGTACTTGCTTCCACCACTACCTCTGTCACCCTGCTCAAGACACTCACCACCCTCTGTGTGGGGAAAAAAAAACTTCTATGGACCCTTTTGTTTCTGGCCCTTTTCACTTTAAACTTATATCTTCTAGATTTAGACTTCCCTAATAACTTACGACTACGTACCTTATCTATGTCCCTCCTGATTTTATAGACCTCTACAAGGTCACCCTCTCGGTCTCCTATGCTCCAAGGCAAAAAAAAGTCTCAGCCTAACAGATGTATGAGGAAGGACACCACTTTGATTGGGACAACACATCCATCCTAGGACAAGCCAAACAGAGACACGCACGAGAATTCCTAGAAGCATGGCATTCCAACCAGAACTCCATCAACAAACACTTTGATTTGGAGTCAATCTACCATCCTCTGAGAAAAGAACAGGAAATGACATCACCGACGCAGGAAATGACATCACCAACCCAAGGAAACCTAACCAGATAAATAGAAAGCAGGACATAACACCAGCACTTCATCGGAGGCTCACTGATGATGTTACCTAGAATGGTGACGAAACGTCTGAAAACTAACCTTCCAGCTCAGCGAGCAAACTCACATCCAGAACCTCAAACTGAGCTACAAATCTTCTCAAACTCGCTATCTCACTGCATTCCCAGATGTTTGCTTACTCTAGGTCAAGTTGACATGTGGAAGGAGGAAGTGTTGGGTATCCTAAAAGACATTAAGGTGGACAAGTCCCCACGTCCGGATGGGATCTATCCCAGGTTACTGAAGGAATCGAGAGAGGGAATAGCCGGGGCCTTAACAGATATCTCTGCAGCATCCTTAGACACCGGTGAGGTCCCAGAGGACTGGAGACTTGCTAATGTTGTCCCCTTGTTTAAGAAGGGCAGCAAGGATAATCCAGGTAATTATCAACTGGTGAGCCTGACGTCAGTGGTGAAGCTACTGGAGAAGATACTGAGGGATAGGATCTATTCCCATTTGCAAGAAAATGGGCTTATCAGTGATAGGCAACATGGTTTTGTGCAGGGAACTTACCAACTTAATAGAATTCTTTGAGGAGGTGACAAAGTTGATTGATGAGGAAAAGGCTGTAGATGTCATATACATGGACTTCAGTAAGGCATTTGATAATGTTCCCCATGGCAGGCTGATGGAGAAAGTGAAGTCACATGGGGTCCAGGGTGTGCTAGCTAGATGGATAAAAAACTGGCTTGGAAACAGGAGACAGAGGGTAGTAATAGAAGGGAGTTTCCTAAATTGGAGACCTGTGACCAGTGGTGTTCCACAGGGATCTGTGCTGGGACGACTGTTGTTTGTGATAAATGTAAATAATTTGGAGGAAGGTGTAGGTGGTCTGATCAGCAAGTTTGCAGATGACACTAAGATTGGTGGAGTAGCAGATAGTGAAGGGATTACAGCAGAATATAGATAGACTGGAGAGTTGGGCAGATAAATGGCAGATGGAGTTCAATCCGGGCAAATGCAAGGTGATGCATTTTGGAAGATCAAATTCAAGGGCGAACTATACAGTAAATGGAAAAGTCCTCGGGAAAATTGATGAACAGAGAGATCTGGGTGTTCAGGTCCATTGTTCCCTGAAGGTGACAACGCAGGTCAATAGGGTGGTCAAGAAGGCATATGGCATGCTTTCCTTCATTGGACGGGGTATTGAGTACAAGAGTTGGCAGGTCATGTTGCAGTTGTATAGGACTTTGGTTTGGCCATGTTTGGAGTACTGTGTACAGTTCTGGTCGCCACATTACCAAAAGGATGTGGATGCTTTGGAGAGGGTACAGAGGAGGTTCACCAGGATGTTGCCTGGTATGGTGGGTGCTAGCTATGAAGGGAGGTTGAGTAGATTAGGATTATTTTCATTAGAAAGACGGAGATTGAGGGGGGGACCTGATTGAGGTCTACAAAATCATGAGGGGTATAGACAGGGTGGATAGCAAAAAGCTTTTTTCAGAGTGGGGGACTCAATTACTAGGGGTCATGAGTTCAAAGTGAGAGGAGGAAAGTTTAAGGGAGATATGCATGGAAAGTTCTTTACACAGAGGGTGGTGGGTGCCTGGAATGCATTGCCAGCGGAGGTGGTAGACACAGACACGTTAGCATCTTTTAAGATATATTTGGACAGGTAAGTGGATGGGCAGGGAGGAAATGGACACAGACCCTTAGAAAGTAGATGACAGGTTAGACAGAGGATCTTGATCGGCGCAGGTTTGGAGGGCCGAAGGTGCTGTTCAAAAAAAAAGACAAAAAAATAAACTTCTTCATTGTCCACTATACCACCAACCTTGGTATCATCTGCAAACTTACTTGCCATACCTTCTAAATTCTTATCCAAATCAGTTCCATAAATGATAAATAACAGTGGACCAAGCTCCAATCCCTGTGGCACATCATTGGTCATAGCCCTCCAGTCTGAACCCTCTATCACCACTCTCTGCCTAGTGCCATCAAGCCAATTTTGTGTTGAATTGGCTAGATCTCCCCGAATCCCATGAGATTTAACCTTACTCAACAAGCTACTATGCAGTACCTTGTCAAAGGCCTTGCTACAGTCCATGTAGACGTATTTACTACTGTACAAGTCTAGTTATTCATACTTCTATAGGACTGTAGCTAAACCCATTTTTCAAAAGAAAATTATGAATAGATGTTTTTAAGCAGTTCCACACGTCATTATTACGCTAAGATTTACTGATGCTGCACTGAGTCTATACAGAATGAATGGACAAGGAACTGCCATGATTTGGCATAGATATCATGAGGGGCTACAGAGGTACAAGAGTGTACTGGTTGACATGGAAGTGATATGGAAAGCTGGTCAGGGACTTCTAGCATCCACAGTTTTTTAAAAAAATTTAGCACTTGGCTGCCGGTGTGGCAGTGATCTAATTCTGAGGGTGGAAAGCCTAATACTATCCTATACCATTTCCCTGCTCTCTTCCCTGTCTGCCAAAGCTCCATTGCTGAAGTTGGTTGAGAGTGGGGACTTACAACTGAGTCAGATTTGCCAATTCATGAAATGTCCTGTCTGAAGCTGTTGTCTCAATGAAGAATATCCAGTGCTTGATAGTCAGAAAGTCATTATGATACAAAAAGTGGCTATTCAGCCCATCAAGTTCATTTCAACTCACTGTCCTATGCGTACAGCCCTGAAAATTTATTTTCTTCTACTGCTAATTCAATATTCTTTGGAAATCATTTGTTGTTCCTGCTTCCATCAGCTCTATTTCCTAGTCCCTCGCACCACTGCTACATCTTTAAGCCCAAATATTTCTTTTATTCATTCACGGGACAAGAGCATCACTGGTTGGCCAGCATTTACTGCCCATTCCTAGTTGCCCCGAGAAGGTGGTGATGAGCTGTTTGCAGTCCACGTGTTGTGGGTTGACCCACAATGCTGTTGGGAGAGAATTCCAGGATTTTGACCCAGCAACAGTGAAGGAATGGTGGCGTATTTCCAAGTCAGGATGGTAAATGGCTCGGATGGGAACTTGCAGGTGGTGGTGTTCCATTGTATTTGCTGTTCTTATCCTTGTAGACAGAAGTGGTCATAATTTGGAAGGTGCTGTCTGTGGATCTTTGGTGATTTCAGAAATGCATTTTGTAGCCTACACATACTGCTGCTGCTGCTGAGCATTGGTGGTTGAAGGAGTGGATCTGGTCCCAATCAAGCAGTTGCTTTGTCTTTGCAAAAGTTTCTTGAGTATTACAACTATCCAGCAAGTCAAGAGTTTTGCACTACACTTCTGACTCATTCTTTGAAGATGGTGGACAGGCTTTGGGTAGTGACAAGGTGAGTTACATGCCACGGTATTCCTATATTCACTATGTTTATGTGGCGAGTTCAGTTCAGTTTCTGGTCGGCCCCCAGCATGTTGATAGTGGCGATTCAGGTAATGGTAACACATATTTGTGAAGCTTCCTCCTCCAGTGAGCTGTTTAGTTGTCCACGACCATCCCTGACATACTGCTGAGCTTAGATCTGATCTGTTGAATGTGGGATTGTTTAGCTCAACCTATCACTTGCTGTAGATGCTGTTTGACATGCAAGCAGACCTGTTTGGTAGTTTCACCAGGTTGACACCTAGTCTTTAGGTATGCCTGGTGCTGCTCCTTGTAAGCCCTCATGCACTCTCCATTGAACCAGAGTTGATCCCCTGGCTTGATATAATGGGTGAGTGGGATATAGGCTGGGCCATAGGTTTGCAGATTGTGCTGGAGTACAATTCTACTGTTGTTGATGGCTCACAGTGACTCATGGATGTCTAGTCTTGAGTTCCTAGACCTGTTTGAAGTCTGTCCCATTTAACAGGGTAGTGGTGCCACACAACATGATGGAGGATGTTCTCAATATGGAAGTAGGACTTCGTCTCTCCAAATACTTTGCAGTGGTCACTCTTACTAATACTGTCATGGACAGATGCATCTGTAGCCAGCTGATTGGTAAGGATAAGGTCAAGTATGTTCTTGTCTCTTGTTGATTCCTTCAACACCCGACACAGACCCAGTCTATCAGCTTTAGAATCCAACCAGCTCAATCAACAGTACTGCCACCAAGCCACTCTTAGTGGTGGAAATTGAAATCCCCCACCCCAGAGTACATTTTGCACCCTTGCCACAATCAGTACTTCCACCAAGTTTTGTTCAACACAGAGGAGTACTGATTCATCACCCAATGGCGGAAGGTAAGTGGAAGCCAAGATAAAGCTTCCTTGCCCAAGTTAACTTGATGCCATGAGATTTCATGGGGTCTGGTCAATATTAAGGACTCCCAAGGCATTTCCTCCTGATCCCTCCCTCTGCCACTTTTGCTGAGTCTGGTGTGCCGGTGGAAACAGATATATCCAGGGATAATGATGGTGACATCTAGGACATGACTCAGTGATATGAAAATGTCAGGTTGTTGCTTGACGAGTTTGTAAGACAGCTCTCCTAACTTTGGAACTAGCCACCAGACGTTAGTAAGGAGGACTTTACAGTGTCGACAGAGCTGTTTCTGCCACTGTCTTTTCCGGTGCCTAGATGGATGTCAGGTGGCCCATCCAGTTTCATTTCTGTGTTGAGAATTTGTAGCAATTGATACAACTAAGTGGCTTGCTAAGCCATTTCAAAGGGCGGTTGAGAGTCAAACACATTGTTATGAGTTTGGAGTTGCATGTGTGCCAGACCACGGGAAGATGGCAGATTTCTTTCTCTGCAGGACATTTGCGGACAAGTTGGGCTTTTTCGAAAATAGTTTTACGGTCATCAGTGGATTCTTAATTCCAGATATTTTGTACCAAATTCAAATTGGACCATACGCTGTAGCGGGATTCAAACGCAGAACTCTAGAATATTAGTTGAGTTTCTGGATGAGTCTCCACTTGGTTTCCCCAATGCAGAGGAAGCCACACCGGGTACAGTGGATACAGTTTACTACATTGGCAGATGTGCAGGTGAACATCCAACCCCACCACACAAGACATTTTTCCATCCCCACCCTTGTCTGCCTTCCGGAGGGACCACTCTCTACGTGACTCCCTTGTCCGCTCCACACTCCCCTCCAACCCCACCACTCCCGGCACCTTCCCCTGCAGCCGCAGGAAGTGCTACACTTGCCCCCACACCTCCACCCTCACCCCCACCCAGGCCCCAAGATGACTCTCCATATTAAGCAGATGTTCACCTGCACATCTGCCAATGTAGTATACTGTATCCGCTGTACCCGGTGTGGCTTCCTCTACATTGGGGAAACCAAGCGGAGGCTTGGCGACCGCTTTGCAGAACACCTCCGCTCGGTTCACAATAAACAACTACAGCCCCCAGTTGTGAGCCATTTTAACTCCCCCCTCCCATTCCTTAGATGACATGTCCATCATGGACCTCCTGCAGTGCCACAATGATGTCACCCGAAGGTTGCAGGAACAGCAACTCATATTCCGCTTGGGAACCATGCAGCCCAATGGTATCAATGTGGACTTCACAAGCTTCAAAATCTACCCCTCCCACCACTGCATCACAAAACTAGCCCAGCTTGTCCCCGCCTCCCTAACCTGTTTTTCCTCTCACCTATCCCCTCCTCCTATCTCAAGCCGCACCTCCATTTCCCACCTACCAACCTCATCCCGCCTCCTTGACCTGTCCGTCCTCCCTGGACTGACCTATCCCCTCCCCACCTCCACTCTCGTCTCCACCTATCTTCTCTATCCATCTTGGGTCCGCCTCCCCTTCTCTCCCTATTTATTTCAGAACCCTCTCCCCATCCCCCTCTCTGATGAACGGTCTAGGCCCGAAAAGTCAGCTTTTGTGCTCCTGAGATGCTGCTTGGCCTGCTGTGTTCATTCAGCTACACACTTTGTTAGCTGTACCTTTTAGTCTGTATTGCTTCTCCTGCTCCCTCCTGCCAAAGTCCATCGACCCCCACATTTTTCGGTTAAATTCCATTTTCAACTTTGCTGCCCATTCTGCTAGGTTGTGTCCTGTGGCAAATAATTGGTACCATCCTCACTGTCTACAACATCCAAGTTTGTTATTATTGACATATTCTAAATTGTACTAGGAATAGCAATTTTGAAACAAAAGTGTTCCTAGCTTTGAGCCTTAGGAACCATCACTTCAGTTTTAAAAACCAACACGTAAAGCTATATTGTCACTTCACATTCAGTTCTTTCTTCAGAGAAGCTCGATTCTGATGTAAACAATTTTACACCATTATGGGATAGTTGTAGCAAATAAAATAGGATGTGGGTAAAAGTATATTTCATAATGGCATAGGACCCAAGTTATTATTACGAATGAAGACATCTGAGTAGATTTTAACTTGCATAGCTAATTGTTGTGAATTTGATACCTTGATAATAGAAAATAAAACCATGTGATAGTAAGGATGTGGATTGATGGTATAATAAAAACTTTAACATCCTTCATTTGTTTCTTACAAAAGGTCAAAAGAAGTGTTTTTTTTCGAAAAGCTTGGTTATTTTCCCACTCTGTTAGTGCTTTGTTTGCAAACTGTACCAATGCGTACAAGGTGCATTAATGCACTACCTGAAAAAATCAATTTTAACTGTTAATCTGTTTTAGTTTTAGTTTCTTTGTTCAGGTGAGATTAACATTCTTGCCAATAATAATAGTAGAACTTTTTCACCTATTGATGCCCTAGAGTTAGGTGTAGGTGATCGACTGAGTTAAATGCAGACCCTCTGGCTGATTTATTACTTGGCAAGTAATCATGCTAAATGCAGAAGACACTAAGCTTCTAGGTATTTACATCAAAAAGGGGCATCAATCCTTTCCAAAACCTGTTTTTATAGCGATAAACTCAAAAATTCCATTATGAGTAGACTACTGAGAATAGTAAACACTTGGAAATTGAAAACAGTGATTCTCGACATGGAAGTACAGAGTTTCATCGATATCACACTCACAGTTGATTTAGTAGTTCTACAAATTGAGAAAACACTACAGTAACATGTACTGTACTATGGGCCATCATCAAGACTGACAACAAAGTATAGAAAAGTAGAAGTACATTCTTCCAATGAAGTTCAGTATTTATTTCTGTCCCATTGTAGTAGCAGGAGAAGTAATTACATAGGGAATAATTACACAGGAAGATAATCATCACTAAGCATCAAGTTCAACTATTTGTCTTGAATCAGGCAAAGATCAAATACTCGGACTATATAACCATGCCAATGTAATTATCGTTTTTTTATCAAAATTAAAAGATGCATCTTGCAAAATTAAATGTACCTTTTTAGTTGTTTCAACTTGCAGGCATATTTGCTGCAGCAATCATTATTTAAAAGATTGTGTTTAATAATAGTGCCTGCAGCAAACCGGCATGTTATCCTTAATACTAGTTTCAACCTTTAATGTCTTCTTCCACCATCAGTGGTGGTTGAGGACAAAATCCATATCTTTGGAGCCAGAGCTTATCCCTACAGCTCAGCTGACATAAGTTTGCTCTGTAGACTAAGTGGTTACACTGGTATATCCATTTATGCGCTCAATCTCACCATTTATATTTTCCTTAGCATTTCCTAGTAATTCTGTATGCTTGTTGTGTATACATCAAAGTGATTCCTAGTGTTAGAAGTAGAATGATGCAAAAAATAATAATGTGTGAAATCACTGAATTATTACTGTCTCATTTAAACACACAATTCTTACTGCAGTAAATAATTCAACACAAAGGACATGGATGCAGTGCTGTTTAATGGCTCCATGTCACTGGTCAGGTGAGGGAATATCTCTTCAAGTAACTGCAACTGCTGCATCTTTTACCTACATTCTGGGTGTCAAGATGAGATTCCTGCTAAGCAGCAACAGGTTGCCTACTGAAGTGAATTATTGCTTGTTTGTAATCTTATTAACTACAGATTTTACAAAAATCAAAAGAACTGTGGATGCTGTAAATCATGGACAAAAACAAAGTTGCTGGAAAAGCTCAGCAGGTCTGGCAGCATCTGTGAGGGAGAAAACAGTTAACAATTCAGGTCCGGTGACCCTTCCTCAGAACTTTTGGGTCACCGGACCTGAATTGTTAACTGTTTTCTCCCTCACAGATGCTGCCAGGCCTGCTGAGCTTTTCCAGCAACTCTGTTTTTGTAACTACAGACTCTGCCTTATTAATATTGAGCTTTCCACCCTACAAGACATCATGAGAAAACTAAATGCGGAGAGTTCTTGACATGGAGTCAGAGCAGGTACCTAGTGGCTTCAGCATGTTGTTTACTCCAAAAATCTCCATATTGGACATCAGGTATTAGGGGATTACGTGGATGACAGTGAGTAATGGAAGCTGTTTCAGGCAACAGTAAAAGAGGTACAACATAAGCCTTGTTGGGTGGAGTGGATAGTAGCAGAAATAGAACAAGTGTAAGGTAGCAAAAAGAAGAGGTGGCACTTATTCTGGCAAAGTGGAGAAGGGCGTTGATTATCTTCCTACATCACTGTGCATTCCTTTATTCAACAGACACCGCACTGATCAGATGGCACGGTCTCATGTCATGACCATTTCTGCTGTTCCTGCCATTGCACCATCTCATCCTCCACTGCTTCTGGGTCCTTGTCAACATGGTGAGGTGCCAATTTTTCCTTCTCTGCCATGTCTAGGGAAAATGTAAGAAAATGTGCAGAGTAGCTAATGACTAACAGCGCTTGTCCATATGTATGATAGTATTTTAAAGATGGTATGACACCAGGAATGCCAATCAATTCCGGGATATCCTGGCAGTGGTGAGTTGATTCAGGTATAAAAAGTGGTAAAATGGGGCTTGAATCAGACAAGAGAGTTGCCATAGGGATGAAGTAGACAGTTGATGAGGTGAGTTTGCTGTGATATGGCGAGAAATCTCACAAGGTTTTACTGTGAGAAACCCACCATGAAGCTTGACAACACTGGAGCCAAACAAACAGTAGGATTCAACGCAAATTTTTTAGTCATGTGACATGGTTCTTGGATTGTAAACTTTCGTTGCATTCCATTCATGACCAATATATCTTTCCTCGGGTAAGGAGACCAAATAAGGTTCTATCTAATAATGTGGTTTCACTGGTTCTGATCGTAAATCATTGTGCATGTTACAGGAGACAATTGTTAGCATTGCATGAATCATAATGAACTTCAATGGTTTCCTTTCAAACCAAACCCACTTATTTCCCATCCCAAATAGCCTTTGGGAAGGTAGTGGTGGTTTGCTTTTTTTTGAGCCACTGCAGTCTCTGGTCAATACACCCACTGTGCTGTTAGTGAAGGAGTCACAGGATTACAGCAATGGCAAAGAAACAGTGGTGGGGTGGCATGGTGGCACAGTCGATAGCACTGCTACCTCACAATGCCAGGGACCTGGGTTTGATTTCACCCTCAGGCAACTGTCTGGGTGGAGTGTGCACGTTCTTACCATGTCTGCGTGGGTTTTCTCCGGATGCTCCGGTTTCCTCCTACAGTCCAAAGATGTGCAGGGTCAGTGGATTGGCCATGCTAAATTGCCCGTAGTGTTCAGGGATGTGTAGATTAGGGGGGTTATAGGGGGATGGGTCTGGGTGGGATGCTCTGAGGTTTGCAGTGGACTTGTTGGGCTGAAGGGCCTGTTCCCATAGTGCAGGGATTCTATGTAGTTGCAAGTCAGAACGATGTGTGACTTGAAGGAGAACTTGCAGATGTGTCACAAGACTCCTGATGTGGAGGTGCCAGTGTTGGACTAGGGTGGACAAAGTCAGAAGTCACATGGCACCAGGTTAAAGTCTAACAGGTTTATTTGAAATCACAAGCTTTTGAAGTGCCGCTCCTTCAACAGGTGAAGTGACTTAGTGAATAGTACAACAAAAAAACTGCTGGTATGATTTGTATACAGGTGCAGCAAACTCGGTTATTCAGTACGACAGCAAAAGTAACCATGAATAGTTTTTGGTGTACCAGTGCTGGCAATGTGACAACACTAGGCTGACTAACCAATTATATACAAGGGAGAAGAATGATCATACAGTATCCTCTGACATTCCTCCTGACTGTCCACAACTACACCAATCTTTGTATCATCCTTAAACTTACTAATTAGACCGTCTACATTTTCCTCCAAATCATTCAAGTAGACCATGAACAGCAGTGGTCCCAGCATAGATCTCTGCGGAACACCACTAGTGAGAAGCCTCCGTTTCATAATTGTAAATACCATCAAAGTTCCGAGTGGTAATCAAAGCTTCAACGCCTTTGCCTATTATACTTTTCGCTCTGTTACATATACATTTCAGACCATCTCCCTGGCTCTTTTCAGCAGTGTTTCCCTGCCTGTTCTTGTTCTTAGTCATGTTTGCTTGGTTTCTACCACTCCTTCAATTTCAGCATCTACTGCCCTATTCCTCTAGTTCCCATTCCTCCAGTCACAACAGTTTAAACACTCCCCACACACTCTAGCAAGTACACCTCCCTAAAGACATCAGTCCCGGTCCTGCCTAGGAGGTGGAAACTGCCCAGTTTGTACAGGTCCCACCTCTACCAGAACTGGACCCAATGCTCTCAAATCTGAAATCCTCCCCCTCACACCATCTTTTCGGCCACATGTTCATCCAATATATCCTGCTGTTTATACTTTGACTAGCACATGCCACTAGTAATAATCCTGAGATAACTACCTTTTGAGGTCCTCCATTTCAACTTTCTTCCTAGTTCTCTATGTTAAGCTGTTAGGAGCTCATCCCTTTTTTTACGCTATGTTTTAGCACCAACATGTACCACAACGACCGGCTGTTCGCCTTTCCTCTCCACCATGTCCTGCAAACATTCTGAGACATACAGAGCCGTAGGAGCAAGGAGGCAAACCATCCTAGGCGCTTGTTTGTGGCGACTGAAACATTTATTTATTCCCCTTTTGATTGAATCCCCAGTAATATTAGCATTTCTAAATCTATTTCTGTCTCCCACTGCAGCAGAGTCAACCATGGTGCCATGCATTTGGCTGTTGCTGTTATTCCCTGAGAGGACATTCCCCTTACTGTATTCAAAAATGTACATCTGGTTTGCAGGAGAACTGCTTCAGGAGAGTCCTGCAATGCCTGCTTAGCCCTCGTGCTCTGCCTGGTGGTCACCATTTCCTTCCTGCTTGCTAAGTCTGAGCCCGCGATGTGACCACCTCTTTATACATGCTATCAATGATATTCTCCCTCTCGTGAATGCGCCACAGATTCCCCAGGCACTGCTTGACCTCTGAAAATCTGGCCTCCAGGAGCTGCAGCTGGTGATACTTCTTGTACACATGCAGGTTTTGGGCACTGAAAATGTGCTTGGCTTCTCACATTAAGCAATAGGAGCAGACTGAGATAACGACGTGTAGAACCAGATGAACACAGCAGGCCAAACAGCAGAGAAGCAGGAAAGCTGACATTTCAGGCCTAGATCCTTCTTCAGAAAATTCAGAGCAGACTGTTATTTGAAACTCTGCTGCCAAGTCTTCCCCATTTAACTTAATTAATCCTTACAATGTCAATTACTTTTAATACTAAATTGAAGCTGTTGGTGTTCTCTGTTCTAATGACAACTTCTCAAAACTTACCTCCTAATCATCAACAACATTTTCCAGAATCTATTTAGGTTTGCGCTGGAAAGTTCACTGCCGATCTTCCTCTCTTCTGAACATTGCAGGATGGAAATACGACAGTAATGTAATGTTTGCTGCTATGATGGCGTAGAACTAGTGGGCATACATAAAGGATTTCACAGGTAGTGCACTTCCCACCACAAGCCAAGTGATGATTTGGCATTTATTAGAAAGTTCTAGTGATAAGGCATTCTGCCAAATGCTTTGACGGTCTAGTCAGGGAACCACACAACAGGATCTATCCTCTCCTTTTCCCACAGGGTCACAAGGATGCTTCATGCTGACCACTTCCTGATGGACTTGTGGTCGAAGGTGGTTTTCTTTGCAAATTTGTCCATGAAGGAAATGTGATATGGAGCGGTCTGACTACTTGGAGCATTCTGCGGCAGCAAGGCAAGTCCCATCCTTCACAAAACCAGGGACAAGTAGAACCTCAGTATGTTGTGACATTTCATGTTTGTGTTTCAACGGTCCATGCACAACTTGATATAGCTGCACACGAACATGTCCATAGGGGGACGGCAACATTGGGTATGTTCGTCCTCACCCCATTCAGAGTTCTATACATGGGGTCCCTGAGGTTGAGATCTACCCTAGGTTTCCAGGTGAAATGGAAGTTAGCTCGAGTCACTGAAAAAGTGCAGTTTGGGAGAGATGGGCCACATTTGTGCTAAGTACAACAACAGAGACTGCCTCACACCTGATGAAGTTTTTAACCACAATGGAGAGAGCGCGGTGCTCCCAACGGACCAGTTTCTACTTCACTTTGGCAATGTGCTCCACCCAAGATTTTGTGCATGCCCCAGCCCCTCTGAACCATATTCCCACCACTTTCAGGTAATCTGGCCTCTCGGTGAAGTGAAGGAAGGATTTGGTTGGTACAGATCCCAAGGAACATGGCCTCATTCTTGCCTCAAGTTACCTTGGTTTCCGAGGCTAGTTCGAATTGGTTGCAGATGCTCATGAGTCTGCACACTGACAGTGGATCCAAGCAGAAAACAGCAATGTCGTTCATGTACAGGGAGGCTTTGACCTACTGGCCTCTGCTGCCTGCAATAGTCACCTCTCTCAGGCTCACATCCTTCCCAATGGACTCAGCAAAAAGCTCTGTACAACACACAAACAAGGTGGGAGAGAATGGGCAGCCCTGCTTGGCTCTGTATCTGATTGGGAAGCTTTCTGATTTCCACCCATTGATTGAGACTGTGCTAACGATGTTGATGTAGAGCAGTTGGGTTCAATTGCAGATTCCCTCCCCAAAGTCCATTTGGAGATCATGTCCCACATGTATGTGTGTGATGTCCTGTCAAAGGCCTTGTCCTGTTCCAGGCTGATGAGGCAGGCATCCACCTCCCTGTCTTGCACATAGGCATCTGTATGCCTGAGGAGGGCGAGGCTCTCAGAGAATGTTCTGCGCAGGTTTTCTCAAAGTGAATCACTAATCCCAGAGCAGACCTGACCTGGCTGGCAATGGCCTTAGACAGGATTTTGCAATCTGCATTCAGCAATGATATTGGCCACCAATTTCTAATTTCCTCCCTTTCCCCTTTTTGCTTGTAGATGAGAGTGATGATACATATCCTCATGGATTCCTCGGTGGGGGGCAATGGCCTAGTTAATCCAGAGACCCAGATAATGTCCTGGGGACTCAGGTTAGAATCCCACAACAGCAGACGGTGGAATTTGAATTCAATAATTATCTGGAATTAAGAATCTAATGATGACCGTGAACCCATTGTCAATTGTCGATCACTAATGACCTTTAGGGAAAGGAAACTGCAACCCTTACTTGGTCTGGCCTACATGTGACTCCAGATCCACAGTAATGTGGTTAATTCTTAACTGCCCTCCTGGGCAATTAGGGATGGGCAACAAATGCTGCCTCGCCAGTGACACCCTCATCCTGTGAGTGAAGAAGAGAAAAGAATAAAGAATTCCCTCACGGTACCTGGCAGAACCGTACAGACATACACCTCCAGCAGGTCCTGGCCAATCAAGTCTCACAGAGCAGAACACAGTACAGCCGGTACGCCATTGCTTCCAAGAGTTTTATTCTTTTCTGAGGACTCGAAGGCCTTGGTCAGCTCTTCCAGAGATCACAACTGGTCCAGCCTCTTCAGCATGCTGTTGCCTAAGATCTCCGTGATAGAGGACAGGAAAGACTGGGAGGCCAAGCTGTCTGTGTGCTTTGCGTCATACAGTCAGGTACAAAAGTATTTGCTGATCCTCAATATTGCAGACTGAGCTGACATTACTGAGCCATCTTTTTCCTTTAGGCTGCTGAGTAAAGAGCTCTCCTTGTGCTCTTTAAGGATGAAGAATCTCTTAATATTCCCTTTGACTGTTTCCCACTAGTCTGCTGGAGACTCAAAGAGGGACTTCATAGTTCTCCAACCTGTGTAATCCCTTTTGAGTCCTGAATGCATTCGGGGGTCAACAATTTCATGTTCAACTTCCAGGGTCCCATGCCAGCCTGCAGGGCATCCTATAGGCAGCAGTTGACCAGCAGGAGGCAGTGGTCAGAGAAGAACACCAACTTGATGTCAGTGGATCTGACGAAAACCGTGCAGGACGTAAACAGGAAATCTATCCTTGAGCAGATAGACCCAGCAGGCTGCGACCAGGTGTATCTACGCTGTGCTCCATCTCTAGGAGTACTGAATACGTCATGTAGCTGGCAAATTTAACTGTTTCCATCAGGAATGATTAATCTTGAATGAATATGATGTGGTAGGCATCACTGAGACATGGTTGCAGGGAGTTCAGGACTGGCAGTTAAACATCCAAGGATTCACAACATATCGAAAAGACAGGGAGGTGGGCACAGGGGGTGGGGTGAAATTAAATCTATGGCACTGAATGACATAGGGTCAGAAGATGTGGAGTCTGTGTGGGTGGAATTGAGGAACCACAAAGGCAAAAAAACTATAATGGGAGTTATGTACAGACCTCCTAACAGTGATCAGGACCAGGGGTGCAAGATGCACCGAGAAATAGATAGGGCATGTCAGAAAGACAAGGTCATGGTGATCATGGGGGACTTCAATATGCAGGTGGATTGGGTGAATAATGTTGCCAGTGGATCCAAAGAAAAGGAATTCATGGAATGCTTGCAGGATGGCTTTTTGGAACAGCTTGTGATGG
The DNA here is from genome assembly GCF_030684315.1 of Stegostoma tigrinum. Lineage (NCBI taxonomy): Eukaryota > Metazoa > Chordata > Chondrichthyes > Orectolobiformes > Stegostomatidae > Stegostoma > Stegostoma tigrinum. Next base: position 45,522,875 of record NC_081355.1, read on the forward strand.
AGCCCACAAGGGCACAGGCTATTCTGGACTTAGTGCTGTGTAATGAGCCAGACTTTATAAAAGACCTTAAAGTAAGGGAACGCTGAGGAGGCAGCGATCATAATATGGTAGAGTTCAGTCTGCAGTTTGAAAGAGAAAAGGCAAAATCGGATGTAATGGTATGACAGTTACATAAAGGTAATTACAGGGGCATGAGAGAGGAAACGACGAAAATCGACTGGAAGCAGAGCCTAGCGGGGAAAACAGTAGACCAACAATGGCAGGAGTTTCTGGGTGTAATTGAGGACACAGTACAGAGGTTCATCCCAATGAAAGGAAAGATTATCCGGGGTGGGATTAGACAGCCATGGCTGACAAAGGAAGTCCAGGAAATAGATCAAAGAAAAAGAGACAGCCTATAAAGTGGCCAAGAACACTGGGAAATCAGAAGATTGGGAAGGCTACAAAAACAAACAGAGGGAAAGGGAGCAATAAGGAAGGAGAAGATCATATATGAAGTTAGGCTGGCTAGTAATATTAGAAATGATAGTAAAAGCTTCTTTCAATATAAAAGAAACAAACGAGAGGCAAAAGTAGATATTGGGCAACCTCAAATTGATGCTGGAAGGCTAGTGATGGGAGATAAGGAAATAGCTGAAGAACTTAATAAGTACTTTGCGTCAGTCTTCACAGTGGAAGATATGAGTAGTATGCCAACAATTAGGGAGAGCCGGGGACAGAGTTGAGTATGGTAGGCATTACAAAAGAGAAAGTGCTAGAAAAGCTGAAAGGTCTAAAAATTGATAAATCTCCTGGCCCCGATGGGCTACATCCTAGAGTTCTGAGGGAGGTGGCTGAGGAAATAGCGGAGGCTTTGGTCGTGATCTTTCAAAAGTCACTGGAGTCAGGGAAAGTCCCAGATGATTGGAAAATTGCTGTAGTAACCCCCTTGTTTAAGAAAGGATCAAGGCCAAAGATGGAAAATTATAGGCCGATTAGCCTAACCTCGGTAGTTGGTAAAATTCTAGAATCCATTGTCAAGGATGAGATTTCTAAATTCCTGGAAGTGCAGGGTCGGATTAGAACAAGTCAGCATGGCTTTAGTAAGGGGAGGTCGTGCCTGACAAACCTGTTAGAATTCTTTGAAGCGGTAACAAGTATGTTGGACCAGGGAAACCCAGTAGATGTTATCTATCTAGACTTCCAAAAGACCTTTAATACGGTGCCTCATGGGAGGCTGCTGAGCAAGGTGAGGGCCCATGGTGTTCAAGGTGAATTACTGGCTTGGACTGAGGATTGGCTGTCTGACAGAAGGCAGAGAGTTGGGATAAAAGGCTCTTTTTCGAAATGGCAACTGGTGACAAGTGGTGTCCCGCAGGGTTCAGTGTTGGGGCCGCAGCTGTTCACCTTATACACTAATGATCTGGATGAAGGGACTGGGGGCATTCTGGCGAAGTTTGCCGATGATACAAAGATAGGTGGACAGGCAGGTAGTACTGAGGAGATGGGGAAGCTGCAGAAAGATTTAGACATTTTAGGAGAGTAGTCCAGGAAATGGCTGATGAAATTCAATGTGAGTAAATGTGAGGTTTTGCATTTTGGAAAAAAGAATACAGGCATGGACTATTTTCTAAATGGTGAGAAAATTCGCAAAGCAGAAGTACAATGGGATCTCGGAGTGTTGGTCCAGGATTCTCTCAAGGTTAACTTGCAGGTAGAGTCCATAATTAAGAAAGCGAATGTAACGTTGTCGTTTATCTCAAGAGGGTTGGAATATAAAAGCAGTGATGTACTTCTGAGGCTTTATAAAGCTCTAGTTAGGCCTCATTTAGAATACTGTGTCCAATTTTGGGCCCCACACCTCAGGAAGGACATACTAGCCCTACAGCGTGTCCAGCGGAGATTCACACGGATGATCCCTGGAATGGTAGGTTTAACGTATGATGAACGGCTAAGGATCCTGGGATTGTTCTCATTAGAGTTTAGAAGGTTGAGGGGAGATCTAATAGAAACTTACAAGATAATGTACGGTTTAGAAAGGGTGGACGCTAGGAAGTTGTTTTGTTAGGCGGGCAGACTAGGACCCGTTGTCACAGCCTTAAAATTAGACGGGGTAAATTTAAAACTGAAATGAGACGACATTTCTTCGGCCAGAGAGTGGTGGGTTTGTGGAATTCATTGCCACGGAGTGCAGTGGAGGGCAGGACGTTGGATGCCTTCAAGGCCAGATATCGACAAATTCTTGATCTCAGAAGTAATCAAGGGCTACGGGCAGAGTGCAGGGAACTGGAGTTGAAATGCCCATCAGCCATGATTTAAATGGCTGAGTGGATTTGATGGGCCGAATGGCCTTACTTCCTCTCCCATGTCTTATGGTCTTATGGTCTTATGAATATGGACATGGAGTCCAGTTTGCTATCAGCCACTTTGGATTGCCCATCTGCATGAATGTTGCAGCTGAAGTCTCCAGCCAGAATGGCTGGCCTCGACATCGCTAACAACAGTGGGAGTTTCTGCAGGACAGTCAGCTTCTCACTCTTTACCACTGGGGCATATTTGTTAATTAGTGTCAGGAATATTTCTGTATGTAACATCTGCTAAGAGGAGGCACATGCCCACCACCTCCTTCACAATGTAGATGGTGAAGTGACTCCTTGCATCAGAATATTCTGGCCAGAGGAACGGCTATCATTTTCCCCTGACCAAATCAAAGGCCATGGGTCCATAGGCTTGGCCAGCTCCTGTAGCTGCTGAGGTGCAGTATCCCACACTCTTGCAGAAACAGGAGGTCTCCTTTGTCATTGGCTAGATAAGAAACACATCGCATAGCAGATTTAATGCAACACATTAATACTTGCAATTGTAACACACATTTTAAAAGTTTCTACAATAATCTGATGTCTATTCACTCACATTGTCACTGGGGTCTCCCTGCATCTGGTGGAGTGGGCAAACTGTTGGACACTCTCCACACTTTGGTAGGTGTCCTGTTCCTCCCTGGAGGGGTTGCCCTGCTCCTGCATTGTCAGGGTGAGAACGAAGCCAGCAGGATCCAGTTCTGAGCCTGACAAAGGGACTGTCAAGAGCATCACTGCTCCTGATTGTCCAGAACTGTGGTGCAGTGGGTACCCCCTGGTTCTTGATGACTGGAGGTTGGACTGCAACTGGTTCCTCAGCAGGTCCAGAGTTTCTGGGTTGGAGGGTGCTCCTCTCCTTCTCCCCCATGGAGCTCTGCCTGTTTTTTTTGTTGATGGCCATCCCTTGAGGAGCTGCTGGGGTAGACACCATGTAGTTGCCTCTTTCCATTTTGCTGTGGAGCTTTGGGGACGTGTTTCTCACTGGTTCCTCCTCCACTGATTCTGTCTGTTCAAGTAGAGATTGGGTTGGTTGCTGTGCCTCCATACTGCTACCTTTTCCTCTTTTCCAGCCTTCTGGGTGTTCCTCGTATCAGGTTTCTTGCTGGGAGATAGCACCTTACTGACATTTAGGGATCTACAGTTCACGTTGTCACTTCTGGCCAAAGTCTGCTCCTAGAATGCAAATGAGTGATGGACAGAACAGTGGCTCAGTGGTTAGCACTGCTGCCTCACAGTGCCAGGGACCTGGGTTCAATTGCAACCTTAGGCGACTGTCTGTGTGGTGTCTGCGTGGGTTTCCTCTAGTGCTCTGGTTTCCTCCCACAGTTCAAAGATGTGCAGGTTAGGTGGACTGAGGATGAAATGGGGGTGGGGGTATGAGTCTAGGTGGGATGCTCTTCACAGACTCAGTGGGGACTTGTTGGACTTAATGGCCTGTTTCCACACTGTAGGGATTCTATGATTCTATGATGTCTCAGCAGCCTCAGTAATGTCATTCCGTAGACATTATAACAATAAAGGATATGCCTCCCTACATACTTGTATATAAAATCCCAGGCTTTTTAAGGAATTCTTCCCAACTTATAAATTTGCTTTGTAACTTCTCACTGTTTCAGCAAAATGCACACGGATAGAAGATAAATATTAGGATTTCAAGCACTTTTGAAATAACTGTCAATGACCATGTAAGCATGCAAAAAGAAATCAAATTAATAATATTCTTCCAAAGCACATGAAAGCACATGACCAGAACTATTGCACACTTAAATGTGAAGGCAATATTCTTTAAAGAGGGCTAGAGTACAAGAGTAAGCTTGCAGGGAAAATAAAAACTGACCGTAAAAGTTTCTACAGGTATGAGAAGATAAAAAGTTCCTGAAGATAAATGTAGGTCCTTAGAAACAGGCAAAGTTATAATGGGAACAAAGAAATGGCTGACTAACTAATTACCTGCTTTGGTTCTCTGTTCATAAAGGAAACCACAAATAACATACCAGAAACGTTGGAGCACACAGGGTTTAGTGAGGGGAAGAACAGAAAGAAATCAGTATTAATAGGGAAATGGTGTTACAGAAATTGCTGGGACTAAAGGCTGATAAATCCCCAGGCCCTGATAATCTATATCCTTGAGTACTTAAGGAAGTCTCCATATAAATAGTGGCACTGGTGGTCATATTACAAGATTCTATAGACTATGGAACAATTCCAACAGATTGGAGCTAATGAATCCCAGAGGGAAAACCAGGAATTACAGACCAGTCAGCCTGATATAAGTAGTGGGGAAATTGCCAGAGACATCTTTAAATAATTAGAAAAACAATGGCTGTATCGGAAAGAGTCAGTGTGGATATATGAAAGGGAAATAGTGCTTAACAAATCTCCTGGAATTTTTCGAGGATGTATCCGATAGAGTTGATGAGGAGGAGCCAGTGGGTGTAGTTTATCTGGACTTTCAGAAGGACTTTGATAAGTCTGATGTAAGACATTAGTATGTAAAATTAAAGCACTAGAGATTAGGGCTAGTATATTGAATAGACAGAAAATTGGTTGCCAGGCAGAAACTAAAAAGTAGGAATAAAGGATGTTTTTCCAAATGGCAGATATTGACTAGTAAGGTAACACAGGGATCAGTAATAGGACTCCAGATATTCACAATATACAATAATGATTTGGATGAGGGAACTAAATACAAAATCTCTGAATTTGCAGATGACAAATCTGGGTGGGAAGGTGAGCTGTGAGAAGAATGCAGAAATGCTTCAGTGTGATTTGGACCAGCCTGACTGAGTGCACACATGCATGGCAGACGCAGTATAATATGGATAATGTGAAATTATCCACTTTGGTAGCAAAAGCAGGAAGACAGATTATTATCTGAATGGCTGTAAACTGAAAAAGGCAAATGTGCAACAAGACCTGCCTACACTCACGCACCATTCGCTGAAGGTAAGCTTACATGTGCAGCAGGTGATAAAGAAGGCAATTAGAACATTGGCCTTCATAACAAGAGGATTCAAGCCCAGGAGCAGAAATGTCTTGCTGCAATTATACAGAACCTTGGTAAGACCACACCTGGAATACTGTGTGCAGTTTTGGTCTTCTTATCTGAGGAAGGATCGTATTCACTGGAGTTTAGAAGAATGAGGGAGAATCTCACAGAAACCTATAAGATTCTAACAGGGCAAAACAGGGAGGATATTCCAGATGACAAAGGACTCCAGAACCGGGGATCACCGTCTAAGTATATGGGTAAACCATTTGGGACTGAGACAAGGAGAAATATCCTTACGTAGAAATGGTGAGTCTGTGAACTTTGCAATCACAGAAAGCAGTCAAGGCCAAAGCATTGTATGATTTCAAGAATGAGTTGGAGATAACACTTGGGGCTAAAGAAATTAAAGGAGATGGGGGATAGCATTATTCATATTTTATGTACATATATCAAGAGGGACAAAACAAAATATGGAAGAATCAGAGGCAATTAGAATCTCTTGTTATAGCATTAAGGCAGCTAGAAGTGCCTAATGCCTTAAAGGCAGCTGCATTTTGCAGCTAAAAGAATCTACGTGATCAACTGCATGCTCCAACAACTTTGGTATGGTTTTGAAATCCAAAATAAAAGGAGAAGGGAAGATAGTCGTTTAGATCTGGATATTAAATTTGATGATGATTATAAGGCACAGACTAAGTGAAAAAAGAGAATCTCTGTTTAAAAGGACTTCTATTCTAGATTTGTATATCTAAGACATTCTAAAATGTATGGCAATAGTTTGGAATGGGTCAATGTTGAAAACTACATCGACCTGCACCCTACCTCTTAGTGTACTGGTTTGGGGCGCAGATAGGGAGAACAACTTGGGATTTTATTGACTAAAGACTTCTTCCAAGTCTCCCAACAGTCTCAGTAACAGTGGCTATCTTACTAAAAATAACTTGTACCTGGCTGATAACATGCAATAAATGGCACTGCATTAAAGACAGGGGTCTCTTCTTGATAAGATTCATGTGATGGCAGCAAACTACCCAATCACAAGCTGGAAGCGATTAACATCGCATATCAAATGTAATACAGTAATCAGCAGTGAGGATGAGAATTTGATTTAGCTGTACCGTAAAGCAAAGTTAACAAACAAGGAAATTCCAGTGGATCCAAGAGCAGACAACTCCTGTAGACCAGTACTGAACGTTTACAGACTTATAGATATTATATGATAGCTGCTGCAATTGAACAGAAGACCTAAGGGATAATGTTGAGGCTGGTACAATTATAACATTTGAGAGGCATCTGGATGGGTATATGAATAAAACAGCATAGGGATACAGCAAAATTAAGAAGCTATGTAGGTAGAAGGATAAATAATCACATTAGGAAGAAATGACTGGGGAAATAACAAGTTTCAAATATAAACCAAATAGAACACAGCATGAGACGTGCGGCAGCTACAGAATTGTCAGAAAGTAAGAACTTGTGGGAGCACGACCACACGACCAAGGTTAGGAGAGGAAGTGAACAGACATTGGAACTCTGTGGGTAAAATGGAAAACTTTAAAACTATGGTCAAATCAGACTGAAAGGCTGCAAGTTTAAAAAAGAATTATTACAGTTCACAACAAGCATAGCGAACAAGTGAATAACTAGAGGTATGGTTACAATAAGAAAGTTTGGGGCTATAGAAGTAACTTAAGATAGGGCCACAGCAGCAGTGATGCTGCAAAACTAGAATTAAGATGTCAAAGGGGCAATTTGAAAACCTGAACAGATTAAGTCTAACAAAAGAAGACTTACTTAAAGCTGTGGTAAGAGCAGGAGCTACATAACTTATGGCTTTTAAGAATACTTGTACAGTGATTCAGGCAGAAAGAATGTGTCAAGGTCAGAGGCACCAAGACTAATTGGGGAAAATTCTGGGGCTGTAAAGGTGAGAAATCATCCTATTTTTTTCCCCAGAGTGAGGGACTCAATTACTTTTTCCCAGAGTGGGGGCTCAATTACTAGGGGTCATGAGTTCAAAGTGTGAGGTGGAAAGTTTATGGGAGATATGCTTGGAAAGTTCTTTACGCAGAGGGTGGTGAATGCCCGGAACGCATTGCCAACGGAGGTGGTAGACACAGACATGATTGTGCCTTTTAAGATGTATCTGGACAGATACGTGGATGGGCAGGGACCAAAGGGGTACAGACCCTTAGAAAACAGATAACAGGTTTAGACAGAGGATCTCGATTGGCGCAGGCTTGGAGGGCCGAAGGGCCTGTTCCTGTGCTGTAATTTTCTTTGTTCTTTGTCTTTTGTTCCTTGCCCATGCAAAATCAAGAAATCTTCATTTGTCCACAGAAGGCAAAAAGCCTCTGTTGAACTATAAAAATATGGGTACCCCAGTAAGTAGTACTGAAAAATTACAGAGTTTGAAATCCTTTAAGGCAAGAGAAATAAAACAGCATAATAATATCTTATAAACATCTTGTTATTGGTTAATTGCATGACTTTTATATGCAGATTTTTTTTCCCCAGCAAATGGAAAGAAACCAGATAGCAATAGTTGGAAACTGGACAATACCAATTCCCAGCCTGAAAGAGAGGGCTGACCAGGTGTTATAGCTTGCGTGATGGGTCTTCTTTGGGCATCTACCGTGGCAAATATTCTCAACATCTTAGAGTATGCTTCTTGGACAGTGTAGCAAAATTTCACTGAATTTTGACTAACTTACAAGAATTATGAGCTGTGAAAAGGACAGTGTACTGTTCAAAAAGGACATAGACAAGGTGGTGATAAGGGAGAAAGAGTTCAGATGAGTTTCAATGGAGAGAAGTGTGAGGTGCATTTTGAAAGGAAGAAGATTGAAAAATCCCATGAAATAGGGGGTATGATTCCAAAGAGGATGTAGGAACATAAGCAATACAAACAAAGTTGCTGAAAAAGCTCAGAAGGGTCACCGGATCCAAAATATTAACTCTGATTTTTCCTTCACAGATGTTGCCAGTCCTGCTGAGCTTTCCCAGCAACTTTGTTCTTGTTCCTGATTTACAGCATCCGCAGTTCTTTCAGTTTTTATGTGGGTTCTAAGGACTGGGTACATACGTGCACAGATCACTGAAGGTGACAGGGCAAGTTGAGAGGACAATTATGAAAGCATGAAGTATTTTCTAACTTTATTAATAGCAGCAGAGGTTACAAGAGCAATGATTGGGATGTTAAACTTGTTTCAGATACTTGTTTATTCTAAAATGGAGTATTGTGTACAGTTCTAGTTGTTGCATTATTGGAAGAGCAAAAACAACTTGTAACAATGTTTCTAGAGATGAGACATTGAAGTTATGACAATAGATTGAAGAACTGAGACTATTCTTCTCGGAGCGAAGAATACTAAGAAGACGCATGATAGACATTTTGGAAAAGATCAAGAACAAGAGAGCACGGGTTTCTAGCAATTTCCAAAAGGTGCAAAAATAATTTTCACACAGTAAATGGTAATGGTCTAGAACGTACTACCTAGAAATGGTGGTGGAGGTAGGTGCAATTCAGGCATTCAAAAGAGTAATGGATGACTGTTTGGATAGAAATAATGTGCAAGTGTTATGAGGAAAATCAGGAAATTGCCAGGAGGTCATAATGCTTATTTGAAGAGCTAATGCAGACACGGTGGGTATAATGACCACATCGTGCGCGGTAATATTTCCGTGATTCTGTGATAATGGTTTTGGGATGTAGAAGGGACTTTGTTGTGTCATGTGCTCCAAATTATGTCTAAAGGCTTCTGCAACATTGAGATTTTAAAAAAGTAAAATATTGCAGATGTTGGAAATTAGAAACAAGAACAGAAAATGCTGGAGAAACTCATTAGGTCTAGCAGCATTGATGAAGGCAGAAATAAAATTAATTTTTCAAGTCTGATATGACTCTTCTGCAGAACAAAGGAGTCTTCTGAAGGCGTATCATATCAGGCTCAAAAATTTAACTCTGTTCCTCTCTCCACAGATGCTGCCAGATCTGCTGAGTTTTCCAGAATTTTCTGCTTTTAATTAAGGTAAAACTGATTGGCTAAGAATTAAAGTATTTCTTTACATTCCTTTAGAACAATTCTCCAGTCCTCTCAAATCATCTTGCTGAGGGTGTTTAGAAAATTATGGCCAATGTCTCCACAATTTCCACATGCAATACCTTCAATATCCTTGGATGCACCTCATCTGGTACTGGTGCCTTACCAACTTTCAGTAAAAAAGCCCATCCAATATCTCCTCTTCATCAATTTTAAACTCTTCCAGCATCTGGATTACCTCCCTTTTTTTAACAATGACTTGGGCAGCAACATCCTCCTTGATAAAGGCGGGCCTATTAAATATTAATATCTCAGCAATGCCCCTTGGCACCGTACACAAAACTCCTTTTACATTCCTGAGTGGCCCCAATTCTCCTCTTATCACTGTTTTATTGTGTTTATGCCTATTGAACAATTTTCAATTACCTTTTATGTTAGATGTAGGTCTCCTCCTACTTGTTCTTTGCCTTTCTTATTTGTTTTTTCAGCTATCCCCAGAGCTTTCTGCATTTAGCCCGGTTCTGCTTCATATTAACCTTAGTTCCTTTCATCATCAAAGGAGCCCTGGATTTGTTTATCTTACATTTTCCCTTCAAGAGGGTATACCTTGACTATTCCTGAACAATCACTTATTTGATGTAAACCCACTGTTCAGCTACAGATTTCCCTGGTAGATGACTTTCACTCCGTTGAAGGTGGATTTCCTCCAATTAATTATTCTTGATCTGGATTGTTCTTCCTATTCCATAGTCAACCTAAACCTCGTTATATAATGATCACTAATCCTTAAGTAGTCTTCTACTAACACTAGATCCACTCAGTCAACTTCATTGTCATGAACCAGAACCAGTAATTCCAATATATTCATTGCATCTTACTGCTATAAAGCATTTCTCCTGGACATACTCTCAGAACTCTTCTCTCCACTTTATACTATTACTGTCCCAGTCGATGTAAATATAACGTAAGTCTGCCAGAATGAAGTTGACAGATGAAGACTTGCTGTGAAATGGCCCACCTCAGTAAGGACAAATACGAAAATGTGAAAAAATTGCAACCATCAGGGAATTGTCAAACAAGTGGCTGTAATCCAGGAATGTCAGTCTTTTCCACTATCTCCCACAGACATATATTTCCCCTTCTCTTTGTTAGCATTCCGCAGGGACTATTTCCTCTGGGGCACCCTGGTCCATTCTTCCTCCACTCCCAATACTTCCCCAAATCCCACAGCATCGTCCCATACAATTGCAATGGTGCTACACTAAACCATTTACCTCTTCCCTCCTCATCATTTAAGGCCCCGCCACCCTTTCAGGTGAATCAGCAATTTACCTGCACGTCACTCAATTTAGTCGACTGTATTTGCTGCTCACAATGTGATCTCCTCTACATTGGGTGATGAAACCTGACATAGGTAACCATATTATAGAATACCTACATTCTATCTGTAAAAATGAATCCCTGCAGCGTGGGAAAAGACCATTTAGCCCATCAGACTAAACCATTTACCTCTTCCCTCCTCATCATTTAAGGCCCCGCCACCCTTTCAGGTGAATCAGCAATTTACCTGCACGTCACTCAATTTAGTCGACTGTATTTGCTGCTCACAATGTGATCTCCTCTACATTGGGTGATGAAACCTGACATAGGTAACCATATTATAGAATACCTACATTCTATCTGTAAAAATGAATCCCTGCAGCGTGGGAAAAGACCATTTAGCCCATCAGGTCTGCATCAACCCTCCAAACAGCATCCCACCCAGACCCAGCACATCACCTTTTCCCCATAACGTCGTATTTACCATTGCTAATCCATCAACCTGCACATCCCTGAACCAACTACCTGACTTTTACTACGGCCATGGAGAGGGATAGGAGCAGATGGTACAGGAAAGTATTTAATTAGGAGAGGGGGAATTGCAATGCTATTAGGTAGGAACTGCAGAGCATAAATTGGGAATAGATGTTCTCAGGGAAATGCACAAGAGAAATGTGGAGGTTGTTTAGAGAACAGTTGCCTTGAGTGTTGGATAGACTCATCCCACTGAGGTGAGGAAGGGATGATAAGGTGAAGAAACTTGGATGACAAGACATGTCAAGAGGAAGAAGGAAATTTACTTAAGGTTGATGAAGCAAGGACCTGACAAGGTCTAGAGGATTACAAGGTGGCCAGGAAGAAACTGAAGAATGGACTTAGGAGACCCAGAAAGGGGCATGAAAAAGCCTTGGTGGGTAGGATTAAGGAAAACCCCAAGGTGTTCTATAATTATGTCAGGAACAAGAGGATGGCCAGAGTGCGGGTAGGGCCAATCAGGGATAATGGAAGGAACTTGTGCTTGGAGATGGAGGAGGGAGGGGAGGTCCTTAATGAATACTGTGCTTCAGTATTCACCAGTGAGAGGGACCTTGTAGTTCCTGAGGACAGTGTAAAACAGGCAGATATTCTCAAACAGGTTGATGTTAGGAAGGAGGATATGCTAGAAATTATGAAAAACATGAAGACATATAAGTCCCCTGAGCCATAGGGATATACCCAAGGTTACTATGGGAAACAAGGGAAAAGATTGCTGCCCCTTTGGCAATGAACTTTGTGTCCTCACTGTCCATTGGAGCCGTACCAGATTATTGGAGGGTGACAGATGTTATTCCCTTGTTCAAGGGAATAGGGACAATCCTGGGAATTACAGATTGGTCAGCCTTACCTCTGTGATGGGCAAATTATTGCAGAGGATTCTGAGAGATAGTATTTCTGATTATTTAGAAAACCATAGTTTGATTAGAAATAGTCAGCATGGCTTTGGGAGGGGCACGTCATGCCTCAGAAGCCTTACTGAGTTCTTTGAGGGTGTGACAAAACACATTGATGAAGGTCGAGCAGTGGATATGGTGTATGCGGATCTTAGCAAGACATTTGATAAGGTTCCCCATGGTAGGCTCATTCAGAAAATAAGGAGGCACGGGATTCAGAGAAATTTGGCTGTCTGGATACAGAATTGGCTGTCCAATAGAAAACAGAGGGTGGTAGTAGATGGATAGTATTTAGCATGGTGCTCAGCGATCAGTGGTGTCCTGCAGGGATCTGTTCTGGAACCCCTACTCTTTGTGGTCTTTATAAATGACTTGGATGAGGAAATGGAAGGGTGCATCAGTAAGTTTGCCGATCACATGTACGTTGGTGGAGTTGATGATAGCGTAGAGGGTTGTTGTAGATTGCAACAGGACATTGACAGGATGCAGAGCTGGGCAAAGAAATGGCAGAAGGAATTCAACCCGGAAAAGTGTAAAGTGATTCATTTGGAAGGTTAAATTTGAATGCGGAATACAGGGTTAATGGCAGGATTCCTGGCAGAGTAGAGGAGAGGAGCAAAGGGATCTTGGGGTCCACATACATAGATCCCTCAAAGTGGCTACCCAAGTTGAGAAGGATATTAAGAAGGCATATGGTGTGTTAGCTTTCCTTGGCAAGGGTACTGAGTTGGAGAGCCACAAAGTTATGCTGTAGCTGTATAAACCCTGGTTAGGCTACATTTTCTGAAGAAAGGTCTAAGTCCAAAACAGCAGCCTTCCTGCTCCTCTGATGCTGCTTGGCCTATGTTCATCTAGCTCCACACCTTGTTATCTTAGACTACATTGTGTTCAGTTTTGTTGAGTTCAGTTCTGGTCACCTCATTATAGGGAAGGATGTGCAAGCTTTAGAGAGGTTGCAGAGGAGGTTTACCAGGATGCTGCCTGGAATGAAGGGCAGGTCTTATAAGGAAAGTAAAATAACAAAAACAAAGTTGCTGGAAAAGCTCAGCAGGTCTGGCAGCATCGTGAAGGATAAATTAGAGTTAATATTTTGGGTCCAGTGACCCTTCCTCAGAACTGATAGTGGCTGGGAAAATGTCAGTTTATATGCAGACAAAAGGGGACGGGATAGGGTTGGGAGTTAATAATAGGTTAGAGGCTAAAGAGAGAGAAGAGCAGTTGGACAAAGAGTTGATAACAATCCCTATCCCATTCCCCTCCCCTTTTTTTCTCCATATAAACTGACGTTTTCCCAGCCAGCATCAGTTCTGAGGAAGGGCCACAGGACCCAAAATTCTGTGTTTTACTTTGCAGATGCTGCCAGACCTGCTGAGCGTTTCCAGCAACTTTGTTTTTGTTCTTTATACACAGCATCCGCAGTTCTTTCGATTTTTATTTCTTTCGAGGAAAGATCAAGGGATCAAGGGTTTTCTCAATGGAGCGAAGAAGCACGAGAAGTGACTTGATAGAGGCGTACAAGATGATGAGAGGCACAGGCAGAGTGGATAGCCAGAGACTTTTACCCAGGGTGGAAATGAATATCATGAGGGGGCATAATTTTAAGGTGATTGGAGGAAGCTATAGGGGAGATGTCAGATGTAGCTTCTTTATACAGAGAGTGGTGGGTGCATGGTATGCACTGCCAGTGGTGGTAGAACTCAGATACATTAGCAACATTTAAGCGACTCTTGATAAGCACATGAATAATAGTAAAATGAAAGGTATGCAGGGTACTTTGATCTTAGAGTTGGATAATAGGTCGGCACAACATCTTGAGACAAAAGGCCTGTACTGTACTGTATTGTTCTATGTTATATGTTCTACAGACACTACAGAGCAATTTAATAAGGCCAATCCACCTGATCTGTACATCTTGGACTGTGGAAAGAAAGCAAAACCCAAGCAGACACCAGGAGAACGTGCAAACTCCACACAGTGACCTGAGGCTGGAATCGAACCTATGTCGCTGGCCCTGAAGGGTAGGGCTAATTGTGCTTTCCAACATATCATCTTCAAAACACCACATGCCAACATTTCTGTCTCAGGCCTGCTGCAGTGCTCCAGTGAGGTTCAATGCAAGCTGAGGGAAAACACCTCATCTTCTGCTTACATACCTTACAGCCTTCAGGACTTAACATTGAGCTTACCATTTTCAGAGCATGACATCTCCTTCCTTGTTTATTACCATAAACCCCGAATCCAATCATGAAATGGGTTGCTTTCAGCACATTTTCAACTACTCATGGTCCCCCTTATCACTGATCCAGCTTCTCTTCTTCCTATCAAGAATCCCTTTTTTGGCCACCCTTTTTGTTTTTCTCTTACTTTAGGCTCACTCACTACAGTACACCCACCTCCATCTTTCCCCACCCCCACCCCCACTTCCTGTCTTCAGCCCACATACCACCTTCACCTAGCCACTTCTAGTTATGAAGAAGAGTCACTGCATTCAAACTGTTAACTGCTTTCTCTCCACAGATGCTGCTAGAGCTGCTGAGTTCTCAAGCAATTTCTGCTTTTGATTGATTGGCTCGAATTCAGTTGCTCTAGTATTTTAATAAAAGACTCTGTTCCAGTTATGAACATTGAGCATGTACTGCCAACCTCTTCAAAAAGTGCTATTGGAAATGTTAGAGACATTGTGGTCATCTTCTAAAATTCTACAAACCCTAGAGCAATTCCTACAGATTGGAGGGTGGCAAATGAAACTCCACTATTCAAAATGAAATTAGATTAAAAACAGTGAATTAACAGACCAGTTAGCCTAACATCAGTAGTGGGGAAAAATCTAGAGTCTATTATAAAAGATGTGATAACAGAACATTTAGAAAATATTAAAGGATTAGATAAAGTCAACATGGGTTTACGAAAGAAAAATTTTAACTCATCTACTGGAGCTTGATGAGGGTCCAACCAGTAGCACAGATCAGGGAAAACCAGTTGATATGGTCTCATGACCCAAGAGAGGATATGCTTGTCTGGTTCGCTAGGTTGATACCAGGTATAGCAGAGCTGGTGTATGAGGAGAGATTGATTTGACTAGGCCCGTATCGACAAGCGTTTAGAAAAATAAAAGGGGATCTAGGCTAGACAGGGATAATGTTTCCCTTTGTAATGAGCTGAAGGTCATTGAAATAAATGCAGGAACTTTTAAAAAAAATTCAATCATGGGATGTGGGCATCGCTGGCTGGGCCAGCATTTATTGCCTATCCCTAGTTACCCTGAGAAGATGGTAGTGAGCTGCCTTCTTCAACCATTGCAGTCCACATGTTGTTGGTAAACCCACAATGCCATTAGAGAGGGAATTCCAAGATGTTAATTTAACAATACTGAAGGAACAGCACATATTTCCAAATCGGGATGGTGAGTGGTTTGACAGGAAACTTGCAGTAGGTTGTGTTCCCAGGAACAAATCAATCTGATCAAAATTGAGGAACAAGTCAAATAACTTAATTTAGTTGTGTTCTTCTCAACACACCAAAGAAACCTGGTTAAAAAAAATAACTATTTATTAACTTTTAGCAGTGAAATTACATTGGTGCAGATTCAACAGAATGAAGGGCCTTTTCTGCGCTATATGAACCTATATGGTTCCATTATCCTACATGGATGCCTCAGGAACCAGGTATTACCACGCAGTGTGAGATACAAACCACCCATGAACAACCCACAAGACCGCAAACAGCTGAAAAAAATGGCCGCAAGATGTTAAGGACAATGATAAACAATGCACACAACCGGCTCCACAGATACAACAGAAAAATTACGCACCAAAAAACGTTATTCCTGGAAGCTGCCAATCAAGACTGGACAACGGACATGGAACAAGCCATCAACATCAGCCAACAGACCACTCCAGCCAAGAAAAGACAGACCCTTCAAGACAAGCTAGCCACAATTACCCACAAAAACGACAACAATAGAACAGACACCTGGAGAAGAAACCTCTCTGACAGGAAACTGACAGGCACGGAAAAAGCCATTCTCACTCTTGGACTGAACTATAACTACAGGGACGCCAACAAAACGAAATTCCTAGCCATACTGGAAGCCACACCACAAAACAACAGCATCGATGAAAAAAACACAATAAACAATAACACAGGCAGTAATTCCGACACTAATCAGAAGGAGCCAACTCAACATCCTCAACACATTGGAAACACAAGCCCTGGAAGGACTGAAGAAGGACAAGAACATCACGATACCACCTAGGTGCATGGCAGTAATACTGAATAAAAGGGACAAATCTCCAAGGCACAGGCACTGCTCGCTGACAAAAACACATACCAGCCAGTACAAACTGACTTGACACCGCAACTAGGTAACAAAATCTAAACTAAAAAAAAACTTAAACAGACTGGACAGATCAACAAAGCAGACTTCTTGAAAATGAAACCCGAAGGAATCAACACACCCCGATTCTATGGCCTCCCAAAAGTACACAGAAGTACCCCTCAGACCCATGGTCTCCCTACCAGGCACTCCATCACACAGATTAGCCAAGGAACTACAAAGGAGACTCAGGCACCTAGTCAACAAGTCACCCAACTCAATCCGCTCAGTTCAAAAATTCCTCAATTCCAAAGACATAAGGATAGATGATGAGGAGACAATGGTATTGTTTGATGTCACTGCCCTATTCACATCAATAGGCATACCACCAGCAAGGGAAATAATGACAGCACT
This sequence comes from Stegostoma tigrinum, assembly GCF_030684315.1. Classification (NCBI taxonomy): domain Eukaryota; kingdom Metazoa; phylum Chordata; class Chondrichthyes; order Orectolobiformes; family Stegostomatidae; genus Stegostoma; species Stegostoma tigrinum. The sequence continues at coordinate 45,539,725 of NC_081355.1, forward strand.
ACTGGAACAAGAGCAAGACACGAGTGAAACCATCTCCACAGACAATATGCTCAAACTACTGGACCTATGCCTCACCACCTACTTCACTTTCTGCAGCCAAACATACGAACAAATAAATGGGACACCCATGGGATCACCTATCTATGAACTCAAAGCAGAGGCAGTGATGCAAAAACTAGAAATAAGAGCCCTTCCGCTAATCCAACCAAAACTATGGCTACACTACATGGACGACACCTTTGTCATCATTAAATAGACCAAACTCGGAGACACAAACTTATAAACAACACCCTCACCTGAATATGATTCACCAAAGAGGTGGAGAAGAACAAACAACTCCCATTCCTGGACGTCATGGGAGAACACAAGACAAATGGGGAACTCCAATTGAAAGTATACAGAAAAGCCACACAGATGGACCAGGTACTGAATCTCAACAATAACCATCCCAACACACACCAACAAAGCTGCGTGCAAACACTATTTAAATGGGAAACAACACACTGCAGCAACAAAGAATTAAGCCAAGAGGAAGAAGAATACCTTTTCCAGGTTTTCATGGATAATGGATATCCAAAAACCTGGGTCAGAAGATGCCTACACAAACATCAGGAAGATACTGCACACCCCGACACACTCATCACACCACTCTACGTCAGGAACACATCAGATCTAACCACAAGACTCCTACAACAGCTCGGCATCAGAGTGGCACACAAGCCCACAATCCTACTATAAGTGCTCACCTAAACTAAAGACCCACTCCCCACCATAAGACCCTCTGCAGAGACCGCGAGAAACACTACATCGGACAAACAGGAAGAAAACTAACAAGGATACACGAACACCAACTGGTGACAAAATGGCACGACCAAAACTCAATCATCTCAATCCACATGGATAATGAGAACCACCAAATTGACTTGGACAACAACAAAATCCTGAGACAAGCTAAGCAGAGACAGGCATGGGAATTCGTAGAAGCCTGGAACTCCACGAAGAAACCCATCAATAAACACATAGAACTCGACCCCATTTACACTCCACTATGAAGGAAAACCGGAAGTGAGGCAATCCAGCTCAACGGACTCCAGAGTTTAAAAAACAAGTGGCAAAACACTTCATCAGAGGCTGCACTGATGATGTTACCCAGCAGGGTTCTGAAATGTCTGTGGAACAACAAACCAGCTCGGCGAACCAATCAACCACAAGAATGTATGAATCTGTGAGAGCTGTGTAAGGATTAAAATGTACTTCAACCTCTTTATAGCCCTGACATAGGCCATATGCCAAAGGCCCAAGGCTCATCTAAGATTGAACTGCTGAGCTCAGCAGCACAATTCCAGACACCATTCAAGTAGTCAAATGTTGCTTGACAGTTTTTTGAGAATGAAATTGGGCTGGCTCTCTCTCCTGGAACAACTGTCAGCTATGTCCTGGAGGAAGCAGGGAAGACGAAAAGGTTGGATGGAGAGGAGCAATTAGTAGTGACTGGGAAGGGAGAGGGGAAATTGGGAGTTCTACTATTGGCAGGGGAGTTAAGGAGTTTAGCAGCATATAACTGCCAGCTCATAAGAAGCTGTGAACCAAGTTCCCATCAAGGTCCCACATGTTTCAATTGTCCACGGTAGGTCCAGACGGAATGGTCAGGTTTCAAAGTGAATGGACAGCCTAATACAGTAAGGGTGAGAAAACCTGGGAAATCAATGTAATTTCTGTTTTGGCCTAGCTTTGAAAAAGGTCAGAGTGTACATTGTGATCGTTTTGAGGAAGGGGTCAGAGTCTAGGTGTGACTTGTCAAATTTTCCAATTGCTTTCTCTAAATCTGAACAAAAGACCAAAAGAAATGTGGATGCAGGAAATTAGAAACAAAAACTGAAATTGCTGGGAAAATTCAGCAGGTCTGGCAGCATCTGTGGAGAAAAAGCAGAGTTAACATTTTAGGGTCCAGTTCCAGGGACCCTGAAGAAGAGTCACTGGACCCTAAAATATTAACTCTGCTTTCTCTGCACAGAGGCTGCCAGATCTGCTGAGTTTTCCAGCAATTTTTGTTTTTGTTTCTTTAAACCTCCAATACAGGACAGCAGAGAGACTTCACCGACAGGGATTCTGGGCGAAGTTGGTTCAAACACCACGAATGATCACTGAAGCAAGGAAGAACCCACAGTTAAGAATGGTATCAGGTGTCAAGGATGTCCCTGAGCAGGTGCATGAAATTATTAAGGAGGAGAATGAGCACCCAGAGGTCATTGTGCACATTGGTATCAATGACATAGGTAGAAAAACGGCTGCAGTCTTGTGGGGTGAGTATAGGGAGTTAGGTACGAGGCTGAAAAGCCGGACCTTGAGGGTAGTAATCTCTGTGTTGGTACCAGTGCTACATGCTAATTAGGCAAGGAATAGAAAGATAGGATAGATGAATACATGGCTAACGAGTTGGTGTAGGAGGCAGGGTTTGGAGTTCTTCGATCATTGGGACCTCTTCCGGGACAGGGGTGACCTGCACAAGAGGGATGGGTTGCACCTAATCTGGTGGCAAACCAATATCCTCATAGGGAGGTCACTCGTGCTTCTTGGGCAGGTTTAAAGTAGAGTAGCAAGACAATGTGAACCAGAGCAGCAGGTCAGTGATTGGAGGGATTGAGGGGATGGTAGATATTAGCACCAATAAATCAGAGGACAGGCAGAGACAGGTAAATGAACATGATGGTACTAATGGGCTGTGGTGTGTTTATTTCAACGCTATGTACAATATAGGTAAGACAAATGAGCTTAGGGGCTGGATCAGTAAATGGGACTATGATGTTGTGGCCATTACAGAGACTTGGTTCAGAGAGGGACAGGACTGGCTGCTTAGTATTCCAGGGTTTTGCTGTTTTAGATGAAACAGCATGGAAGGTAAAAATGGTAGAGAAGTTGCATAACTAATCAAAGAGAATGTCACATCTGCACTCAAAGAAGTCATACTGGAGAACTCATTCAGTGAGGCAATATGGGGTAGAATTCAAAAATAAGATGGGTGCTATCGGTCTGATAGGATTATATTCTTGGCCCCCAACAGCCACTGAGATATTGAGGATCAAGCATGTAGGCAGACTATGAAAAGGTGCAATAAAAACAGTGTGTCCATAGTGTGTGACTTTAACTATTGACCGGAACACCTTTACAGCAAGAGGCTTAGACAGGGCAGAATTTGTTAAGTGCTTTCATGAGGGTTTCTTGAAACAGTATCTAGATAGTCCAACTGGAGGACAGGCCACACTGGATCTTGTATCGGTCAATGAGCCTGACCTTTTTGGAAACAGTGAGAATTCTTAGGGATCTGTTTTATGCCATTTGGAAAAGCATGGCCTAATTAGGGACAGTCAATGTGGCTTTGTGCACAGTAGGTCATACCTTATTAACTTGATTGATTTTTTGAGGAGGTGACAAGTGTGAACAATGAGAGTAGAGCAGTGGATATTGTCTACGTAGATGTTAGTAAGGCTTCTGACAAAGTCCCTCATGGTAGGCTCATCTAGAAGGTTAAGATGCATGTGATCCATGGTGACTTGGCCGAGTGTATTCAGAATCAGCTTGACCATGGAAGGCAGAGGGTAGTGGTGGAAGGATAGTTTTCAGGGTGAAGTCCGTGACTAGTGGTGTTCCGCAGGGATCTGTACTGAGGCCTCTGCTGTTTGTGATATATGTCACAAGTTAGATGACTAAGATGAAAATGTAGATGGGCGGGTTAGTAAGTTTGCAGATGAAACAAAGATCAGTGGAATTGTGGACTGTGTGGAAGGTTGTCAAAGGATACATCTGGATATAGGTTGGTTGCAGGTATGGGCAGAGTAATGGCACATGGAGGTTAATCTGTGTAAGTTTGAGGTGTTCCACTTTGGGAGAGCAAATGTTAACGAAAAAGAGACAGTTAATGGTAAGGCCCTGAGTATCAATGTTGTATATAGGCATCTTTGGGTTCAAGTCCATTGCTCCTTGGAAGTGGCCATGCAAGTAGGTAAGGCAGTAAAGAAGGCATAAGCCATACTTGCCTTTCTTGGTCAAGGAATTAAGCTCAAGAATTCGGATGTCACATTGCAGCTTTACAAGATTTTGGTTAGGTCATATTTAAAGTATTTCATTCAACTCTGGTTGCCACATTACAGGAACCCAAACTGACATTTGAAGAAGGAACATAGAACATAGAACGTTACAGCACAGTACAGGCCCTTCGGCCCTCGATGTTGTGCCGACCTGTCATACCGATCTCAAGCCCATCTAACCTACACTATTCCATGTACGTCCATATGCTTGTCCAATGATGACTTAAATGTACTTAAAGTTGGCGAATCTACTACCGTTGCAGGCAAAGCGTTCCATTCCCTTACTACTGTCTGAGTAAAGAAACCACCTCTGACATCTGTCCTATATCTTTCACCCCTCAATTTAAAGCTATGCCCCCTCGTGCTCGCCATCACCATCCGAGGAAAAAGGCTCTCCCTATCCACCATATCTAACCCTCTGATTATCTTATATGTCTCAATTAAGTCACCTCTCAACCTTCTTCTCTCTAACGAAAACAGCCTCAAGTCCCTCAGCCTTTCCTCGTAAGACCTTCCCTCCATACCAGGCAACACCCTAGTAAATCTCCTCTGCACCCTTTCCAAAGCTTCCACATCCTTCTCATAATGCAGTGACCTGAACTGTACGCAATAGTCCAAGTGCGGCCGCACCAGAGTTTTGTACAGCTGCAGCATAACCTCATGGTTCCGGAATTCAATCCCTCTATTAATAAAAGCTAAAACACCGTATGCCTTCTGAACAGCCCTGTCAACCTGGGTGGCAACTTTCAAGGATCTGTGTACATGGACACCGAGATCTCTCTGCTCATCTACACTAGCAAGAATCTTAACAGTAGCCTAGTACTTTGCCTTCCGGTTACTCCTACCAAAGTGCATCACCTCACACTTGTCCGCATTAAACTCCATTTGCCACCTCTCAGCCCAGCTCTGCAGCTTATCTATGTCTCTCTGCAACCCATAGCATCTTCGTCACTATCCACAACTCCACCGACCTGAGTGTCGTCTGCAAATTTACTAACCCATCCTTCTACGCCGTCATCCAGGTCATTTATAAAAATGACAAACAGCAGTGGACCCAACAACGACCCTTGCAGTACACCAACAGTAACTGGTCTCCAGGTTGAACATTTCCCATCAACTACCACCCTCTGTCTTCTTTCAGCCTTGCTGAAATCCATATACACCACATCAACTGGTTTACTCTCATCTACCTGTTTGGTCACCTTCTCAAAGAACTCAATAAGGTTTGTGAGGCACGACTTACCCTTCACAAAACCATGCTGACTATCCCTAATCAATTTATTCTTTTCTAGATGATTATAAATACTATCTCTTATAATCTTTTCCAACACTTTACCAACAACTGAGGTAAGGCTCACTCTTCTATAATTACCAGGGTTGTCTCTACTCCCCTTCTTGAACAGGGGAATCACATTTGCTATCTTCCAGTCATCTGGCACTATTCCTGTAGACAATGACGAGTTAAAGATCAATGCCAAAGGCTCGGCAATCTCCTCCCTGGCTTCCCAGAGGATCCTAGAAGAAATCCCATCCGGCCCAGGGGACTTATCTATCTTCACCCTCTGTAGGATTTCTAATACCTCTTCCTTGTGAACCTTAATCCCACCTAGACTAGTAGCCTGTATCTCAGTATTCTCCTCGACAACATTGTCGTTTTCTAGAGTGAATACTGTTGAAAAATATTCATTTAGTGCTTCCCCTACCTCCTCTGACTCCACACACAACTTACCACTACTATCCTTGATTGGCCCTAATCTTACTCTCGTCATTCTTTTATTCCTTAAATACTTATAGAAAGCCTTAGGGTTTACCCTGATCCTATCTGCCAACAACTTCTCATGTCTCCTACTGGATCTTCTGAGCTCTCTCTTTAGGCCTTTCCTGCCTACCTCGCAGCCCTCAAGCGCCCTAACTGACCCTTCACATCTCATCCTAACATAAGCCTTCTTCTTCGTCTTGACCAGAGACTCCACTTCCTTCGTAAACCATGGCTCCCGCACTCTATCGCTTCCTCCCTGCCTGACAGGTAGGTACTTATCTAGGGCACACAGGAGCTTTTCCTTGAATAAGCTCCACATTTCTAATGTGCCCATCCCCTGCAGTTTCCTTCCCCATCCTATGCTCCCTAAATCTTGTCTAATCTCATCGTAGTTGCCTTTCCCCCAGTTATAACTCTTGCCAAGTGGTATACACCTATCCCTTTCTATCACTAAAGTAGACATAACAGAATTGTGATCGCTATCACCAAAGTGCTCACCTACCTCCAAATCTAACACCTGGCCAGGCTCATTACCCAGTACCAAATCTAATGTGGCTTCGCCCCTTGTTGGCCTATCTACATACTGTGTCAGAAAGCCCTCCTGCACACACTGGACAAAAACTGACCCATCTATAGTGCTCAAACTATAGTGTTCCCAGTCAATATTTGGAAAGTTGAAGTCCCCCATGACAACTACCATGTCTCTCTCACTCCTATCGAGAATTATCTTTGCTATCCTTTCCTCTACATCTCTGGAACTATCGGAGGCCTATAGAAAACTCCCAACAAGGTAACCTCTCCTTTCCTGTTTCTAACCTCAGCCCATACTACCTCAGTTGACGAGTCCCCAAATATCCTTTCTGTAACTGTAATACTGTCCTTTCCTTTCTGTAACTGTAATACTGTCCAAGACTCCAAAAGCTTGTGTCTCCAGGTAAACCTGTTGGACTATAACCTGGTGTCATGTGATTTTTGACCTTATCCACCCCAGTCCAACACCGGTGCCTCCACATTGTGACATTACAGGAAGAGGTTTACTAGGATGCTGTCTGGATCAGAGTGTATGAGCTACAAACAGAGGTTAGAAAAACCTCTGATGAAGGGTCTAGGCCCGAAACGTCAGCTTTTGTGCTCCTGAGATGCTGCTTGGCCTGCTGTGTTCATCCAGCCTCACATTTTATTATCTTAGAAAAACCTCCGGTTGTTTTCTCCAGAACAGCAGAGGCACAGGGGAGACTTGATAGAAATCTATAAAATTATGAGTTGTATAGACAGGGTTGACAATGAGAATCTTTTTCCCAGAATTTAAGGCACAAGGGGAAAGTTTAAAGAAGATGTGAGGGGAAGTTTTGCTTTTATACAGTGGTAGGAGTGTGGAACATACTGCCTGGGGTGGTGGTGGAGGCAGATGTGTTAGGGGTGTTTCAGGGACTTTTAGATAAGCACACAAACATGCAAGGAATGCAGGGGTATGGACCAAGGCTAAGCAGAAAGGATCAGTTTAATTTGGGGTCATGTTTGGCACAACAAAATAGACTGATGGGCCCATTCCTGTGCTGTAAAGGTCTATGTTCTATGTTCTAACCTGAATCTGGCAAACGATTTGCAATTAGCAAAGAACTATATTATTCTATTTATTCAAATTCCAGAAATAATTAATATTCTGTCTGCCTACCTAGTGATAAGTAATTCATTTGACTTTTGTAGACCTACTTCCAAAGTATGACAGAAGTATGGGACCAGTCCAAAACTGCAGCTCCTGATGCCCACATTTTGAAATTTTGCAGGGGGAGGGGTTTGCTGGAGTGAAGCAGTGTCTCGAGATTTCTAACCTCTTCCATCAAATCAAGTGAATGAGTAGCAGAATCTGATTTAAAAAAACATTCAATATAGTTTCCCCTTTAATGAGAGGTAGCTACAAATTTTGTGCAAATCATGTTATTTTCTGCAATGAAGAGATAACCCTGTGCTGCTTAATAGAATTCAGATGTTTGGGAGCACTTAAATTTTTGGTTTCACACATATGGAATAGCAATAATCAAGGCAAGCAATGTTAACAGGAACATTGATCAATGATTAGTGTTAGCAGGCTGCTAAGCAGAGAGACTGCTCATTGTTGCAGCAGAGTTTTATCTGTTAGAAGGGCAAAAAAAATTGAAATGTGAAATATCAAAGGGTCCACTATACGTTAGCATTTAGAGCAGATTGGAAAGCTTGCAAGAGGCTGCTTTATTTGTCTGAGCAGAAGACATTAGTAGGATAGCCATATGCCTTTTTTATTGCTGTTTTCACACATTGATGTTTAGTGTTGAGTAACTGGTATTACAGTGCAACTATATTCCACATTCAGTTAACTAAAAAGGCAAAAATCTAGAAACTGACTTACAACTTGTCTTACCCCTACCCCATCCTCTAACTTATTAGCAGCAAGTAGAAGGAAGTAATTTGTAATCATGTAGCTTTGGAGCTCAGTGGACCATTAACAAAATATGCACTCCGTTCAACTACACTGCCTCCAGCATACACATGATATCCATTAATATAGAGAACTGAATGTGCCTTTGCGCAGTTTAAATGTTTCCACTTAGCAGACTTGTTTCTGCTCTCAGGCAATTATCTTGGCATACATATAATTTGCAGTGCAAGGCTCTTTTGGTGCAATGATACTGCCCCTACATCTCATCCAGGAGGCCTGTGTTCAAATCCCACCTGTTCTTGAGGCGAGTAGTAACATCTTTAAACAGGTTGATTTAAAAATGCCTGTAATGGTTCTTGCAGCACAATGGTGATGTCACTTGTCCCTGCTTCTAAGCCAGAGGCCTAGGTTCAGAAGTGTGTCATAACAGGTTGATTATGAAAAAAAATCTACAACATTATATATTCTATTTCATAGATGCAAACATTTCTTAAAAGTACCAAAATTTATTGCCCATCACATATTGCTTTTGAGCAGGCAATAGTGAGCTGCAATCTTGAGTAACTACAGGCCGACCTACAGTGTTACTGAGAAGGGAGCTCTAAAATTTCGGTTTCATAACAGTTAATCATAGAATACTGAAAAGTGCAGATAAGAGGCCATTTGACCAATTGAGTTTGCACCAATTCTCCAAAGACCATCCTACTCAGACCCTCATCACTCCTATATGTGTCTTGTGAACAGTAGATTCAGAATTGCTAGCCTCTGATGTGCTCTTCTAGCCACAGTGTTTATATGGGGAAATAGTTATATAGCATTCATGTCAGTGCACTTAAGACCAAGAGGCAACATCTGTTCAATTCCCACCAAAGCAGCTGGTAGAGTTTAAACTCAACTAATTAATCTGGAATTGAAAGCTAATTTCAGGAATGGTAACCATGAAACTACCATTGATATCTGTGGAAACCCATTTAGTTTGCTAATTTGCCACCTTGCCTGGTCAGGCCTACATATGATTCAAGACCCACCACAATGCAGTTGACTCTTAACTGCCCTCTGAAGTGGCCTATCAAGCCACACAGTAGATTGGGGATGGGTAACAAATGCTGACTTTGACAGTGATGTCCACATCCCATGAAATTTAAAAAAAGGTGGTTCAGTTCAATTTCAGGATATTGATAATGTGTGATTCAATTGTCATTGAATGTTAAAGAGAAATGGTTTGATTTTTCTCTCATTGGAGATGGTCACTGCAAGATACTTGTGTGCTGGAAATGTGACTTGTCGTATTATCCTGAATGCTGCACATTTCAACGGTGTACCTTTCAAATGTGCATTCAAAAATAAATATTCCCCTTTCTAATCATATGACAAAAGGGCAGGCAAGACCTACACCTGAATCAGAAAACCCAGGTTCAAGTCCCACCTGCTTCAGAGTATAATAACATCCCTGATCAGGTTGATTAGAAAAATATAAGCCCTAACCTAAATTTGCCCATATCTTGCTGAACATTGGAATTGCATGCCTCAGAATCTGAGAAGCTGCAATTGTACTGAAGATGTGGTATCCATGAACAAACATTACCCTTCTGATCTAATGATAGAAGGATTGGTAAAGTTCTTGTAGCACAGTGATAGTGCCCCTCCCTCTGAGGAAGGAGGCCTTATTCAAGTTCCACCTGTTCCAAAGATGGGTAATAAGATCTCTGAACAGCGTGAATACAAAACAATCTAGATTTGTAGGTCATTATAAAGCAGCTAAATCTAAAGCGGCTGGATCTATGACACTCCCCTGAAGAACTCTCATCATAATGTCCTGGATCTGAGATAATTGACCTCTAGTAATTATAACAATTTTGATTTGTGTGCTAGGTATGATTAACAGTGGAGAGGTATTTTTGTTTCCCCTCATTTCAGGTGACTCTTTTTTTGCTGGGCTTCCATGCTGCTACGCTTCGTCAAATGCTGCATAGATGACAAAGGCAGTCAATCAGCTTGTTTGCCCATATTTGTATGAAGGTTATAAGGATGTTAAGAGTTGAGCGGTCCTGGCATATCTCAAACGATGCATCATTTGGCAGGTTATTGCTGTGTAAGTGGCCCTTGAGAGCATTGTTGATGACATTTTCCATCACTTTGTGGCTGATCAACATCAGACTGATGCAACACTAATTGGCTGAACTGCATATGTCTTGTTTTTGGTGAACAGGGCATTATTGGGCAATTTTCACATTGTCAGATAGACATAAGTGTTGTATTGCAACAGATCTGGGCACAGCTGGAAACACACATTTTCCGCACACACTCCATGTGTGTCCCCTGTGGTACGATGGTCCAAGTGTCCCTACACTTGACTGAGAGACCCAGGTTCAAATTCCACCTCCTCAGAGGTATGCAATAACAGACAAGTCACCGCACATCCCAGATGTCCACGTTCTTCAAGGACCGCAACTTTCCCCCTGCAGTGGTCGAGAACGCCCTTGACCGTGTCTCCCGCATTTCCTGCAGCACATCCCTCACACCTTGCCCCCGCAACAACTGCCCTAAGAGGATCCCCCTCGTCCTCACATACCAGCCCACCAACCTCCAGATTAATTTTTTTTGATTAGAATTCCTACAGTGTGGAAACAGGCCCTTCGGCCCAACAAGTCCATACTGCCCCTTGAAGCATCCCACTCAGGCACATGCCCCTAAAACCCACACACCCCTGAACCCCTAGGTGGATGGGCAATTTAGCATGGCCCATCCACCTAGCCTGCACATCTTTGGACTGTGGGAGGAAACCGGAGCACCTGGAGGAAACCCACGCAGACACGAGGAAAATGTGCAAACTCCACACAGACAGTCGCCCGAGGTGGGAATTGAACCTGGGTCCCTGGTGCTGTGAGGCTGCAGTGCTAACCACTGAGCCACCATGCCGGATACAACGCATCATCCTCTGACACTTCCGCCATCTACAATCCGACCCCACCACCCAAGACATTTTTCATCCCCACCCTTGTCAGCCTTCCGGAGCGACCACTCTCTCCGTGACTCCCTTGTCCACTCTACACTCCCCTCCAAACCCACAACACCCGGCACCTTCCCCTGCAAATGCAGGAAGTGCTACACTTGCCCCCACACCTCCTCCCTCACCCCCATCCCAGGCCCCAAGATGATTTTCCATAATAAGCAGATGTTCACCTGCACATCTGCCAATGTGGTATTCGGTATCCACTGTACCCGGTGTGGCTTCCTCTACATTAGGGAAACCAAGCGGAGGCTTGGGGACCGCTTTGCGGAACACCTCCGCTCGGTTCGCAATAAACAACTGCACTTCCCAGTCGCGAACCATTTTAACTCCCCCTCCCATTCCTTAGACGACATGCCCATCATGGGCCTCCTGCAGCGCCACAATGATGCCACCCGAAGATTGCAGGAAGAGCAACTCATATTCTGCTTGGGAACCCTGCAGCCCAATGGTATCAATGTGGATTTCACAAGCTTCAAAATCCCCCCTTCCCCCACTGCATCCCAAAACCAGCCTAGCTCGTCCCCTCCCCCCACTGCATCACAAAACCAGCCCAGCTTGTCCCCACCTCCCTAACCTGTTCTTCCTCTCACCTATCCCGTCCTCCCACCTTAAGCCGCACCTCCATTTCCTACCTACTAACTTCATCCCGCCTCCTTGACCTGTCCGTCCTCCCTGGACTGACCTATCCCCTCCCTACTCCCCACCCATACTCTCCTCTCCACCTATCTTCTTTTCTCTATATCTTCGGTCCGCCTGTCCCTCTCTCCCTATTTATATCAGCACCCTCTCCCCATCCCCCTCTCTGATGAAGGGTCTAGTCCCGAAACATCAGCTTTTGTGCTCCTGAGATGCTGCTTGGCCTGTGTGTTCATCCAGCTCCAAACTTTGCTACCTTGGATTCTCCTGCAGTTCCCATTATCTCTGATCTCAAGTCACCCAGACCTGATGAATTGCATTCAAGGGTTTTAAAGGAGGTACCTGCAGTGACAGTGTAGAATGGAAAACCTCTAATGTGAGGCCCCTGTTAGAAAAAGGAGAGAGACAGAAAGCAGGAAACTACAGGCCAGTTAGCTTAACATCTGTTGTTGGAAAAATGAGAGAGTCCATAATCATTGAGAATGAAATAGCAGGAAATTTAGAAAAGCTTAACACAACCAAATAAAGTCAATGTGGTTTTGTGAAAGGGAAATTTTGTTAAATAAGTTTGGTAGAATGCTTTGAGGACATAACAAACAATGCTGATAAAACAAGCCTGTGGATGTGGTGTATTTGAATTTGCAAAAGGATGGAGTTTAATGTGGGAAATATTGGTTGGTAGAAAGAATCAAAAGGGAGACAATTACTTAATAGACAGAAACTCCATAAAAAACAGAGGGATCTGCACTATTTTGTCCATGAAACACAAAAAAATCACGTAGATACAGCAAGAAATCAAGAAAGCAAATGGAATTATTGCTCAGGGGTTGGAGTTTAAAAATAGGGAGGTCTTGTTCAATCTGTACACTGATTTGGTGAGGCCATAGCTGTATTACTGTGTGCACTTCTGGTCCCTGTATTAAGAAAGGATGTACTGGCATTGGAGTTAATTCAAACAAGATTCACTAGGCTGATTTCTGGAATAAATGGGTTAACTTTTCAAGAATGGCTAAACAGTTTATTATTTATTCATTAGAGTTTAGAAGAATGAGGGGTGATCTTATTGAAAGATATGAGATTCAAAGGGAAGAAGGATATTAAGAAGATATTTCTGCAGTTGGAGGAATCTTGAACTGAGGAAAAAGCTACAGAATAAGGGATGCTCATTTAAAACTGTGATGCAAAGGAATTTCTCCCCGCAAAGAATATTGAATGTGTACAATTCTCTGCCACAGAGGAAAATGTCATATTCAAAAGGGAAATAGACAGATTTTTGAAAGATTGGGGAGCTGGGTGCTATGAGGAGCTGGCACAAAAGAAATGTTAACGCCTGGGGTAGTTCAGCCATGATCTTGATGAATGGCTGGGCAGATCTAAGAAGACAAATGTCTGCTCCTCCCCCTGTTTCTTATGTTCTTTCTAATGTACCTCTTAGATGAATCTTTTTGGCCATTTGTCCTGATATTGCCTACTTTATCATGCACCAAGAAGTACCTTAGGATCTTTTATTATATTGATGGCATAACATAAACACAACTTATCTCTATAGCTGTTGACATTCTCAGTTATCAATTAGAGTCTGGTACTTTGGAAATTTTAAAGGGTAGCATGGATTTGGGATCTGCATATGATGAGTTACTTGGCATGACTGAGCTACAATCAAGTTGGAGGAAAGATGGCTTGTCTACTCCTTCACCAAAAGGCAAGGCTGCACATGAACTCTGCTTTAGGGTACTCAGATGGGGACCTGGCTGGTGTGACAAAAAATGTAAATGTTGATGAGTAAATATATCAACAGCTTGATGCATTGTCAGATGTGTCAGGCAGCCTCTCCTTACTGTCGAGGGCCATTTAAGTGTCTGGCATCACACAGCGTGTTGAGACTACTCTTTCCATCATGAAGTTGATTGCAAACTACATAGCAAAACGTTTAGATTCAGGGATGATTGGATATGGCAGCTGCTATCTCAGCTTCTCCTGCCATACATATGGAAGTCACCTCTGTCAACCACAATTATACAAGGTGTTGGTGAGATCACTTAGAGTACTGTGTTCAGTTTTGATCTCCTTATCTGAGAAATGGTATTCTAGCAATGGAAGAAGTGAAACAAAAGGTTTACCGACTGATTCCTGGGATGTGAGAACTCATGTATAAAGACAGACTGGATTGATCAGTACTATATTCACTCGAGTCAGAAGGGCTAAAAGAAGTCATGAAAAGTCACTGAGCAACAGGTTTAAGGAAAATTCCAAGTTTTTCTATGCATATATAAATAGCAAGACGGTAGCCAGGCAGAGGGTTGGCCCACTCAAGGCCAGGGAAGGGAATTTATGTGTGATGCCACAGGAAATGGACGAGGTATTAAATGAGTACTTTGCGTCAGTACTCACCGTGGAGAAGGACTTGGTGGATGATGAGTCTGGGGAAGGGTGTGTAGATAGTTTGGGTCGTGTTGAGATCAAAAGGGAGGAAGTATTGGGGGTCTTGAAAAACATTAAGGTACACAAATCCTCAGGGCCGGATGGGATATACCCCAAAATACTGAGAAAGGCAAAACAGGAAATTGCTGGGGCCTTGAGGGAAATCTTTGTATCCTCACTGGCTACAAGGGAGGTCCCAGAGGATTGGAGAATAGCCAATGTTGTTCCTTTGTTTAAGAAGGGTGGCAAGGATAATTCAGCTAATTACAGGCCAGACAGCCTTATGTCAGTGGTATGGGAATTATTGGACAGGATTCTACGAGACAGCATTTACTCCCACTTGGAAATACGTGGGCATACTAGAAAGAGGTAACATGGTTTTGTGAAGAAGAAGACGTGTCTCACTAACTTGGTTAAAGTTGAGGAAGTGACAAAGATGATCGCTGAGGGTAGGACTAGTGGCATTCTTCAGGGTTCAGTGTAGGGCCTTTGCTATATATATGATTTAGAGGAAAATGTAACTGGTCTGATTAGTAAGTTTGCCAACGACACAAAGGTTGGTGGAATTGCGGATAGCGACAAGGATCGTCAAAGGATACGGCAGGATATAGATTGGTTGGTGACTTGGGCAGACATATGGCAAATGGAGTTTAATCCGGAAAAATGTGTGGTAGAGCATTTCAGAAGTTCTAATGCAGATGGAAAATATACAGTAAATGGCAGAACCCTTTAGGGACAGAGGGTTCTGGGTGTGCATAGAGCATAGAACATTACAGTGCAGTGCAGGCCCTTTGGCCCTCGATGGTTTCACAGGTCAGCGCAACAATCTAAAGCCCATCTAACCTACACTATTCCATTATCATCCATATGTTTATCCAATGACCATTTAAATGCCCTTAAAGTTGGCGAGTCTACTACTGTTGCAGGCAGGGCACTCCACACCCTTACTACTCTGGAGTAAAGAATCTACTGCTGATATCTGTCCTATATCTATCACCCCTCAATTTAAAGCTATGTCCCCTCATGCTAGCCATCTCCATCCAAGGAAAAAGGCTCTCACTGTCCACCCAATCAAATCCTCTGGTCATCTTGTATGTCTCTATTAAGTCACCTCTTAACCTTCTTCTCTCTAATGAAAACCGCCTCACATCCCTCAGCCTTTCCTCATAAGACCCTCCCTCCATACCAGGCAACATCCTGGTAAATATCCTCTGCACCCTTTCCAATGCTTCCACATCCTTCCTATAATGCAGCGACCAAAACTGTACGCAATACTCCAAGCACGGCCGCACCGGAGTTTTGTACAGCTGCAACATGACCTCATGGCTCTGAAACTCAATCCCTCTACCAATAAAACCTAACACACCGTAAGCCTTCTTAACAACCCTATTAACCTAGATGGCAACTTTCAGGGATCTATGCACATGGACACTGAGATCTCTCTGCTTTTCCACACTAGCAAGAATTTTACCATTAGCCCAGTACTCTGTATTCCTGTTACTCCTTCCAAAGTGAATCACCTCACACTTTTCCGCATTAATCTCCATTTGCCACCTCTCAGCCCAACTCTGCAGCTTATCCATGTCCCTCGGTAACCTGCAGCATCCTTCCGCACTATCCACAGTCAGAAGTTTTTTGTCAGGGTGGAAGAGTCAGTTACTAGGGTGTGTCGGCTTAAGGTGTGAGGGGCAAGGTTTAAAGGTGATGTATGAGGCAAGTCTTTTTTTTTACACAGAGCGTGGTGGGTACCTGGGTCTCATTGCCAAGGGGAGATAGTGGAAGCAGATACAATAGTGACATTTAAAGGGCATCTTGACAAATACATGAACAGGATGGGAATGGAGGGATACAGTCCTTGGAAGGGCGGGGGGGTTTTAGTTGTGTTGGGCAGCATGTCAGTACGGGCTTGGAGAGCCAAAAGGCTTGACCCTGTGCTGTAATTTTCTTTGTTCTTTGTTCTAGAGTTTAGAAGAATGAGGAACGATCTCACAGAAATCCATAAAATTCTGGCAGGACTAGACAGAGCAACGCCCCGATGTTTTTGATGTCCAAGGAGTCTAGAACTAAGGGATATGATAGAAAAAAACTGGTGTAGGCCATTTTGGACTGAAATGAGGAGATATGTCTTCGAGCAGAGAGTGATGTGCCTGTGGAATTTACTGACACAGAAAGCAGTTGAGGCCATAATATTGAATCGTTTCAAGAATGAGTTAGATATTGTTCATAGGGCTAAAGGGATTGAAAGATATAGGGAGAAAGGCCAGAAAAGAACTAGATACTGAGTTGCATGATCAACCGTGATCATATCAAATGTTGGAGCAGTCTCAAAGGGCTGAATGGCCTACTCCTGCTCCTTTTTTTCTATTTGCAGTGCCACAACAATGCCCAATTTTACAGCCTCTACCTACTCACATTGAAATCAGCTTTGCCTAAATTTCTCACGTCAATTGTTTTGCTGGGGAGTGTTTGTTCGCATATGGCCATCATTAGATAAATTAGCTACACTGTTACCCTGTTAATCTAATCTGGCTCAATGCTCGTTAGTAAATCTATGGTTCGGAAATCTATACTCAATACGCTAAAGAAATTCACTATCTTTCTAACGTGCACTAGTCTACTCATCTCTATGTCCATGAAAATTAAAATGTCCCATTAAAACTTGCAATCCTTGACTATATGGTTGTCCAATCCAATCATTTATGCAATCGATCTTCATTGCTGATACCCGAGAGCCCAATCAGAATTCCTACTGTAGCGTTAATCATTTTCTATTTTTTACTTCCATCTATAAGGTCTGCACTGCCTACTGGGTCTTCATTACCTCATCACCTACCACTGAAATGATTTCATTTTTAATCATTAGGACTTTCTCCCTCCACCATTTTCTCCATTTTAGCTGCAGGCCTTGTAACCTGGCACAGTTACTCCCAGTTCCACCCATCTTGTGGGTGTATCTCAAAGGATGCTATATGGTAAATATTAATGTTGAATTTGCATCTGCAATTTATTTCATTAAGACTGGGTGGCAGCTGGAGCCTGATGCCTGGATTATCCAGACCTTCATCAAGAAAGGTCAAGAACGACAGCTGGTGTCATTCGTGAGTCCACATCCTCCACATCAACCAGGCAGGCTCCACTGGAAGGTCAGCCATCTCCTAGACAACTGCAATTTTCATGTGCTGGGGCCAGCTTTAAAAGGAATCATGGTACATGTATTCAGGGGGTCACAGATCAAAAAATGGGTAACAGCCCAGACATGTTAGTCAGTTGAAACAACGCACGCAAGTCAAAACATTTTTCCCTTAGATTTGTTGCACAATCCAGAGAAAGTTAGGCCCTAAAACTCACTGGTATGGAACTGTGCAATGTCTTGTCTGATATGCATCAGATATAGGGATTCTGATTCAGGTCAGAAGATTTGGATTATAATGTTTTACCGTAAGTCACTATAGGTCAGAAACTGTAACATCATATAAAATGCTACCGAATAAATACTTGCAAAGGGAGACAAAAAGATTTGCAGAAAGAGGAGGAAGAGCACTAGGACTGGTCTAATAGGCAAAATGTACTCTTTCCTGAAGTTTGAAAAGAAGAATATGCTATTTAGCTCCTTGTTTGTCTATTCTTTTATAAGAAATAAATGTTTGCATTTATATAATGATTTTCACGACCACCAGACATTTCAAATCATTTCATAGTTAATGATGCAGATTTAGATCTGAACTCCATTTTAAGAATTGGGTCTATATCTCTGTAGTGATTGGAATGAGGTTGGCTCATAGCTTCTGGTTGAATTCAACGGTGGGCCCTTAATCTCAGTGCATACAATTACAACATCATCCAGGAAGCCAAGCGGCAAATGTAAATGGACATAAAAATCCCATCCTGGCAAAACTAAAACAGTTGGTAGTGATGCAGGAAACAAAAGGGTCATCATAACTAGAATTATGATCTGGTGAGATCATATCATCATTGAAGATGACATGTTACTGTGAGTGATTGTCCCTGTAAAGGTCACCGCCAGATACTGGCTAAACTCCCCCAGGATCATCCAGGGGTTTCCAAAAGAAAATGTTGGTGAGAAGTTGTCTGGTGGCCAGAACTGGATGCTGACATAACCACATTAGAGGGGCAGTGCTCAGAGTGCCAACAAGAATGAAAGTTACCACCACGAGCTCTCCCACATTCATGGGAATGGCCAGGTAAACTCTGGACTTGATTACATGTCAACTATGCTAGTCTTTTCATGGGCTCAGTGTTCTTGGTCATTGTGGATCCCTATTCAAAATAGTTGGCCGTTTATTCATCAAACTCAGGGATGGCGACTGAAAAGCTGCAAGCATTGTTCACGTCCCATAAGTATTGGTCATGGACAATGGGAGGGATTTCAAGTATCTCCTGAAGTCCAATGGTATTCGGCATGTTTAGACAACTTCATGTGGTATCAAAACCATGGAAATGGTCCTGCATGGGTATGAGGCAAGGATGACACAAGTTCAGGTCCCATCACATACAAAGTTTGGGTAGGTGAGATGGTCATGAATAAACGTGATGGTTCATATGAAAGCTGCTACCTTACAAAATGGGGCAGGAGCAAAACATACCCAGCCCCTCATAACAGCCGGAAAAACTGTAAGAAACCGTGTGTTCTACCCTTTATCTAGCATCAAAGAAATTTCACGGTTCGAGATGGATGAATCGCATATCACAGCTTGGATTCCATTAACACCTGAAGAGGAGGAAGAATGTCTTCCGAGGTACTCCATGCACAAGAGACGGGCTATGGTCCAGTATACACCGCCTCTGTCCGGATCAAAGTCAGAGGAACTGGGCCTGGCGTGTCAATATCCCAAGAGAAGCTACAAGAAAAAGAACAGGCTAGCATTCCTGGACTGGAGGGGTGACTTGGGGATGAAAATTGGCTAAGTAGATCTCATTGAGTATGCGTTCCCTAGATGGGGTTGTTAACCTGGGCCAATCAGGAAGCCCTGGATGATAGAGATAAACAGGAGTCTTGAGGATTGTCCATAATCTAGGGACTGGCTGTAAGTTAGCTGCTGAAAATTCATGTTCTCTGCACATGTAAATGAAGGGTGACCTGGTGACAGGATACCGGCCTCCATGGAGTTATTTCAATCTCTTAATAATCATGTAATAAAAATCTTTTACCAAATTGGAATTTTGATTAAACCTAACCTCAACAGTTTTGTTTTGGAGACTGAGGATTGAGTCTCAGATTTCCACGAGACTTTTTGTGACGGAGGACTTTGATCAACTCCTTTTATTATCTGAAACAACTTGTCTTCATCTACATTCAATGACTGCAAGCTTAGTTTATACAGCCTGTGCTCATAATTTAACCTCTTCAGGTGTGGTATCTACCCTTCCTATATTTCTAGAGCAATAAATCCTTTCTGAGGTACAGTGCCCAGAACTGAAAGGAAAACTCTTACTAACCCTGACTGAAATCATATTATTTAAATGATATTCCTTCCCTAAAGACTTGGGACACAGTTGCAAGAGCTAAAGTTCAACGCTTCTGGCGACACAGTCATTACAAAATTGTTAGGCTTTCATGTTTCAGTTTTGTTGTCAAGCCAAAATAACAATGAAAAGCACTTCATATACTTCTACTTTTCTGTAGTTAATAAAATAAAGTTGCACTGGAATGTTGGACCTGATCATGACAGTGGAAGGCTCTGCACATTGTAATTGTCTCATTTCAGGTTGATATTTCTTATCAAAATCAATTGAATGATTAGAAATGCAATCAATTGATTACCCTCTGTCATTGAGCCAAATACTATGAACATAATACAATGTTGCATATGTATCTGATTCTTGCATTCACATCCTGTTCCACTTAAAGACTGCTAACATTGTTTGAAAAGCAAAACTCTGCAAAATTAACCAACTAGTGATATGCTTTATGTAAAGCCTGTGACCATGACTTGAAAACTTTATAATATGCTAAATACAGAGCTAACCTGGAGCCAGAACTTTCTTCTTTAGGAAGATCGACAATGTGTTTGCATTCAAATTCATATTTGAGCAATGAACCAGTTATTTTCATTACAAATCAGTAAGGCATTTGTTAAAACTCTCCAAATGTACTAGCAATGTTCTGTGGAGGCCCTAGTCTGGTGTTGGGCCCAACAAATAATATTGCTTCAGTTTCTGTTTACTGTTATCACAGCTGTAATTCATATATCTAAACTCTGCCTGCAATATTTCAAACCATAATGTTGATATTCATTTGCTGCTACCATTTACTTTTTGAAGACACAGTGGCCAGTTTGATGATGTTGCACAAACTTAATTCCAAACTGTGTTAAATTAAATATCATGCCTCTTTTCAATGTATTTTCTCATTTGTTTTGTGCTGCATGTAGGATTATATAGTGCCTATGGGACTGCAATGTCAAAGGTTGGTTTCTCATTGCAATTACACCTGATTGTGCCATACGGTCTTTATGTACTGGTGACTTCAACTGAGCTAAGTGAAGAGAGGGATGTTCTACTGTCTAGGTATTTGTAACAGCTACCATAGTCTGCCCCTCTCATTATGTGGAGATTAATAGCAAGGCCAATTAATTTCTTAATATACTTAATCAGAGAACTTTTAAGAAGGATACATATCAGGATGCAGGCCATAATAAGTACTGAGTAAATTTTTTGTAGAAGTGAACATTCATGTTTTTATTCATAGGAGGAATTGATCTAAATTATACGTGCCAAAAACAGATCTTGACCATTGAGAATAACTAACAGGACAGTATCTATTTAGAAATAATTTAAAATATCAGATTTGGATTTATTTTATCCTGTCAAGACTCTTTTTAAAGCATTAAGAAAGGAACATTTTCATTGTGTTGGTAACACTATTTTCAGTGTTCAACAGATCATTTTGTATTTGACAGAAATGCACTGGCATACAAACAATTATCAATAAAGCATTGTCTTCTCAGAATGTTTAATTTAAGCAGTAAATGATATGAGCTGACAGAAACAACTCCTTGGCTCCAACAATCATTAAGGTCCCGCCTGAACTTTCTGGCAATGCAACGAGTTGGCTTCAAAATAGAAGGGTGAGATCAAGGCTTGCCAAAGTGGGCTGAACAAACATCTCACTTAAATATTCAAGCTGGAGACAAATACCTGCATGAAACATAGTTGAGTCAGAGCAATTTAAAGCAACAAAAGCAAAGTTGCTGGAAAAACTCAGCAGGTCTGGCAGCATCTGTGAAGGAAAAAACAGAGTTAATCTTTCACGTCTGGTGACTCTTCGTCAGAACTTCAACACTGCAATCAGAAACATTTCTTCGTATTCCAGAAATTCTTCTCAAGACAGCAGGTACAATATTTATTTTTGTCTTGCTCAGTTATGTTGTACGAGTCAGGAAAAGATAAACAATAGAAGACGTAGAAGTTGCAGGAAAAAAAAAGTGAGACTGATTAGAGTTCCTCTGTAATGCTATAATATATCAAAAGTCCATAAATTAGCTACGTGTTCACTGCCAATCCAGTCAAATTCTGAAAACAAATGGGTAATGTTTTTAACATCTGGACCTTGCTGAATAAATAGAAACTTCACATAATTAACAATAACCATAACCAACACTGTCAGATGCCTTACGAAATTCAGAAATTAATGCAAGTTTTGTGAAAATATTACATTTAAGTATACAGCCCTGCAACTACTATAGATAGATTCTTTAGATCCAAAACTCTGTATTAACATCCAATCCAATTCTGTATACACCGTTACAATTACAAGGTACTTGCATAGCAGCCTTCGTGTGGTCAGTTTTAATCATCTGCTGGTAAATCTATTATGTTTAGATTTAAAAGAAGTTTCACCAACAGCAAAGAAACCATAGTTCTGCAGGGAATTTTCAGTGACATGCTGTTTAGGACAATAGCTTTGACAGGCAGAAGCTACAATTTTGCAACCTAGAACTGGAGCTAATAGATAGCAGTGCAACAAGAACACTTGCTGCTGACTTCAAACTAAGTCCGGCTAAGTAAAGGCATGATGTCTCTGGGATATTTACAATGTGGAGTTGGAGTGATGTCAAAGGTTGTTCAAGCAGCCAAGTTTAAAGAATTTCAGACATTCAACCAGCAAACAAAAGAGCAATAAAATAAATTTCCTTTATGGAAACCATTATACAGTTCAAATTAAAAATTGGAACATACATATAAGGAAGTTACATGTTCTGAAAATATAACTCCAAGATTTCTGCTGTAATCTGGGCATGCCTATTATGCTGAAGTTGTAGTCGATTTCAGAGGGGTAATAACAGTGCGCACTAATCAGTCACCATCAACTTCCCCTACAAAATCCAGGGCTACTAGTCTTCATATCCTATTTCCACGTAACAGGAATGCAGACTCAGTAAATTCCATGAAAAATAAGGGAAGTAATGCAACTGAATAGATGATGCAGTCTGAGATAACAAGGTATAGAGCTGGACGAACACAGCAGGCCAACCAGCATCAGAGGAGCAGGAAAGCTTACGTTTCGGGCCTAGACCCTTCCTCAGAAATGAGGGAGGGGAGGGCGGTTCTGAAATAAATAGGGAGGGGGGGAGGTGATAGAAGATGGAGAGAGGAGAAGATAGGTGGAGAGGAGGCAGACAGGTCAAAGAGGTGGGGATGGAGCCAGTAAAGGTGAGTGCTGGTGGGGAGTTAGGGAGGGGATAGGTCAGTCCAGGGAGGATGGGCAGGTCAAGGGGGTGGGATGAGGTTAGTAGGTAGAAGGTGGGGGTGGGGCTTGAGGTGGAAGGAGGGGATAGGTGGTTGGAAGGACAGGTTAGGGAGGCGGGGACAAGCTGGGTTGGTTTTGGGATGCGGTAGTGGGAGGGGAGATTTTGAAGCTTGTGAAGTCCACATTGATACCATTGAGCTGCAGGGTTCCCAAGCGGAATATGAGGTGCTGTTCCTGCAACCTTCGGGTGGCATCGTTGTGGCACTGCAGGAGGCACAGGATGGACATGTTGTCTGAGGAATGGGAGGGGGAGTTGAAATGGTTTGCGATTGTAAGGTGCAGTTGTTTAGTGTGAACAGAGCATAGGTTTTTCTCAAAGCGGTCCCCAAGCCTCCGCTTGGTTTCCCTGATGTAGAGGAGGCCATAACGGGGAACAGCAGATACAGTATACCACATTAGTAGATGTGCAGGTGAACATCTGCTTGAAGTGGAAAGTCTTATTGGGCATGTGATGGGGGTTAGGGGGGAGGTGTGGGGGCAGGTGTAGCACTTACAGTGGTTGCAGGGAAAAGTGCTGAGTGTGGTAGGGCTGGAGGGGAGTGAGGAGCAGACAAGGTAGTTCCGGAGACAGTGGTCCCTCCAGAAAGCAGATAAGGGTGGGGAGGGAAAAATGTCGGTGGTGGGGTCTGTTTACAGATGGCAGAAGTGTCGGAGGATGACGTGTTGGATCTGGAGATTGGTGGGCTGGTATGTGAGGATGAGGGGGATTTTGTTTTGGTTGTTATTGCGAAGAGGGGGTGTGAAGGATGTGTTGCAGGAAATGTGAGAGACACAGTCGAGGGTGTTCTTGACCACTGAGGGGGGTATGTTGCAGTCCTTGAAAAACCAGGACATCTGAGATGTTTGGGAGTGGAATGCATCATCCTGGAAGCAAATGAGGTGTAAGTGAAGGAATTGGGAATGGGGATGGCAATTTTGCAGGAAGGTGGGTGGGACAAGGTGTATTTGAAGTAGCTGTGGGAATCATTGGCTTGAAATAGACATCAGTTTCTAGGTGGTTGCCAGAAATGGAAACAGAAAGATCCAGGAAGGAGTGAGAGGTATCAGAGATGGCCCAGGTGAACTTAAGGTTGGGGTGGAAGGTGTTGGTGAAGTGGATGAACTGTTCGAGTTCCTCCTGGGAGCACGAGGTGGCACTGATACAGTCATCAATGTAACAGAGGAAGAGGTGGGGTTTAGGGCCAGCGTAGGTACGGAAGAGGGACTGTTCCGCGTAACCTACAAAAGAAGTAGGCATAGCTTGGGCCCACGTAGGTACCCATGGCC
This sequence comes from Stegostoma tigrinum, assembly GCF_030684315.1. NCBI lineage: Eukaryota > Metazoa > Chordata > Chondrichthyes > Orectolobiformes > Stegostomatidae > Stegostoma > Stegostoma tigrinum. Next base: position 45,564,091 of record NC_081355.1, read on the forward strand.
ACCTCCTTTGTCTGTAGGAAGTGGGAGGAATTGAAAGAGAAGTTGTTGAGGGTGAGGGTGAGTTCGGCTAAGCGGATGAGGGTGTCAGTGGAGGGGGACTGGTCGGGCCTGCGGGGCAAGAAGAAGCGGAGGGTCTTTAGGCTATCTGCATGGGGAATGCAGGTGTATAGGGACTGGACATCCATGGTAAAGCTGAGGTGTTGAGGACGGGGGAATTCGAAGTTTTGGAGGAGGTGGAGTGTGTGGGTGGTGTCATGGACGTAAGTACGGAGTTCCTGGACCAAGGGGGAGAAAATGGAGTCAAGATAGGTGGAGATAAGTTCGGTGGGGCAAAAGCAGGTGGAGACAATGGGTCAACCTGGGCATGAGGTTTGTGGATTTTGGGAAGGAGATAGAAGCAGGCGGTATGGGGTTTGGTTATGAAGAAGTTGGAGGCTGTGGGTGGGAGGTCACCTGAGGTAATGAGGTTGTGGATGGTTTGGGAGATGATGGTTTGGTGGTCGGGGGTGGGATCATGATCAAGGGGTTGGTAGCAGGTGGTGTTGGAGAGTTGGCGCCTGGCCTCAGCGATGTAGAGTTCAGTGTGCCATACTACAACTGTGTCTCCCTTGTCCACGGGTTTTATGGTGAGGTTTGGATTGGAGCGAAGGGCTGTCCATTCTGCGGGGGAGAGGGTGGAGTGGGTGAGAGGGGTGGAGAGGTTGAGGCAATTGATGTCACAATGGCAGTTGGAGATAAAGAGATCAAGGGAGGGTAGGAGGCCTTGAGGTGGTGTCCAGAGGAGGGGGTGTGTTGGAGGCGAGAGAAGGGGTCAGTAAGGGAGGGTTAGGCTACAGTTAAAGAAGAAAGCATGGAGGCGGAGGAAAAACTGTTCAATGTCCAAGCGTGACCAGTATTCATTGATGTGTGGGTAGAGGTAGACGAGGGTCAACCCTTTACTGAGGATTGACCATTCGTCCTCAGTAAAGGAGAGGTCTGGGGGGTATGGTGAAGACTCGGCAGGGCCGGGTGCTGCTGTCTCCTCTGAAGCTGTTGGCTGTTGAGGCAGTGTGCAGAGCGACGTCAGTATTAGCGGTGGGCGGAGTTATGTTGGCAATGGGTGGACAGTCTTTACCTTTCATCCCGCTACCTTCCCATTTCAAATTTTGAGCTCCTGATTTCCAGATATCCGATGTTTGGGAATGAAATGCTAGCAAATACTGTTATTTGATGATTGACCATGATGAGATCTGAAACTATACCTGTTTACTTTCCCAAATATTTTTCCTTCCTTGAGGTCAACATGCTCTACCTACAAATATTTCTTCTTTGTTCTGGTTTCTGCTTCTGGAATCAACAATTCTTTTTTAAACACTTCCTAGCATCATATCCTGATGATTGTTTATCATTTACATATAGATAAATTCCAGTAGATTTCTACCCTGTGGCTTCCCTAGATTTTGTGGTTTTAGTATGACTCATATGTGGAATTACTAACTGAATTATGGGGTGATCTCCAAGGGATTAATTTGTAGACAAGCAGAGTTGATACTGTGAACTCAGGACTGGGAAGCTAACAAAGGAATACTCTGCATTGTACCATTCCACAGAGCAACACATGCAAATAAATGTTGGCACAGAATTTAACCCAGTTTGAAACTGAGAAAAAGTTCACTCATGACTAATTATGATTTTATTTCTCACCTTTCATGAAAGATTCAATAGAATAAACACATGATCAATATTTTGGACACTAAAGGTAAATTTGCTTTCACAGAACTGAAATTCAATGAATATGAAATATAATAATAGGTTAAACAAATCCGCTTTTGACTGTTGATCTTGAATTCTATTATCATAAATCCATTCACTTAAACTTTTCATTCTACAAAAGCTCAAAAGAAGCTTCATGAAAGAATTTCATAGATGTAAGTATGATCCTGAGAAAAGCTTTAAGATACATGAGTTTTGTTCCCTTTTAAACCCTTCTTTGCCTTTTATCCACTCCCAGCTTTATCATATTGTATCGTATTCCATTCCTAAAACATCTTAGTAATGCTCAACTTGTTTAAATGTTACCATGTGCCTCTTTTTATTTATTAAAAGGACGAGGACGTCTTTGACCAGGCAGCATTTATTGCCCATCCCTAGTTGCCCAGAGGGCGGTTCAGAGTCAACCACATTGCTGTGGGTCTGGCGTCACGTAGGCCGGACCAGGTTAGGATAGCAGTTTCCTTCCCTAAACGACATTAGCAAACTAGATGGATTTTTCCGATAATCAGCATTGGATTCATGGTCATCATTACATTCTTAATTCTAGATATTTCGTTGAAATCAAATTTCACCATTTGCCATGGTTATCTGAATATTATCTGGGTCTCTGGATTAACAGTCCAGCTATAACACCAGTAGACCATCACCCCTCCCTAAAAACTGAAAGTTCTTCTTCAGCCATCCTAACACATAATAAGTGCCCACCTGTGAAACATCAACCAATAAATTTAGTAGACAGAAAATTACAGGTAGAAGTGTGCAATTTTGTATTATCTGGAAGTGCAGGAACAGATGTTTTACGTAATATTGTCTTCAAGGAAACAGCACTATCTGGGGTTATGTGTTCCATGTATTACAACATGCTGAAAATACTCTCAAATTTTAAATGTCCAAAATATCAAAATCCAGTTACTATATTGAGTTGTTAACAATATTTAGGTAGGTAGCATAAGGTCCAACAATATCCATAGTGGCTGAAGCCCCTTTAATCACAGGGGAGAAATAGTAAAGTTACTGCAAGATCTATTTCAGGAATCTGTCTGTATAAAACAAGCCATATGGGAATTTCTTGCCAGTTTGTAAAAGCAATCTTAAATATCCTGCACAAGATGTCAATGCAACATGTCAGGGTAAACTGAGCTGGATTCCATGTCATACTGGTTTGTTCTGATACAACTAAAATTAAATTGTATGCTTGGGTTTAACATGGCTCAAATGTCTACTGCACAGATGCAGAATAGTCTGTTTCACTAAGTGATCATTAGGGAATTTGGTAAACTAGCGTTCAATAATAAGACTTCCTGAATGAAGTTGTCTGACTCCACCAACTGTGTGCATTAGAGAACGAAACTGCCGTAGCTTTAAATAACAATGACAGGAAAGAGCTGCTAGCTTTCTGCCTTTAGATATGTCACTTGGAATGCGCAATTTTGATATTAGGGAAGGGAAGGATTCAGTTATTGTGGTCCACATTGGGACAAAGAACATAGGCAAGAAGAAGAAAGGGAATCTGTTTGGGGATTATCAAGAACTAGGAACTAGTTTAAAGAACCTTCAAGGGTTATAATCTGTGGATTACTAACTGAGACATGTGAATATTGGCATAGGAACGTGAGAGTAAGTTAAGTAAACACGTGCCTAAAGGACTGGTAAGGGAAAGGAGGGGTTCCATTTGATGGGACACTGGCATCAGTACTGGAACAGGAGGGATCTGTCCCACTTGGACAGTGTCCACCTGAACTGAGCTGGGACTGGTGTTCTAGCAAACAGGTAAATAGGCTGGTCAACAGGACTTTAAATCAGAAATTTGGGCGTGGGGGGTAACACTCCAAGGAGTATAACAGCCCACTGGAAGCAAAGCAGCAGGTTAACAACTATAGGAATGGATTCAACTGCATGGAAAAGTATGGAAAAATGGCAAGAAAGGAAAACTTAGGAGAGGTTATTAAAGACTCCAGAACACAATTTAAGACAGTGTATTTGGAAAGGGGTAGGAATCTAACTTCAAGCACATCAGATAAAGGGATGACAATGAGAAGAGGGATGGTAAATACAAGACTAAAGGTATCTGAATGCACGCAGTATACAAAATAAGGTAAATGAGCTTGTGGCACAAATTGAAATTGGCAGCTATGATATGGTAAGCATCACAGAGACATCTTTGGAAGGGGATCAGGACTGGGAGTTAAATATCCAAGCATATACATCCTATTGAAAAGACAGTCACATGGGCAGAGGGGGTGGGGTTGTCATATTAGTGAGAAATGAAACTAAATTGGTAGCAATAAACAACTCAGGATCAGGAAATGTAGAATCTGTGTGAAAGAGTTAAGGAACCACAAAGGTAAAAAAGAATACACCAGGAGTTTGCCAGCGGAGGAGGTAGACGCAGACACGTTAGCGTCTTTTAAGATATATCTGGACAGGTACATGGATTGGCGGGGAGAAAATGGACACAGATCCTTAGTAAACAAATGACAGGTTAGACAGAGGATCTCAATCGGCGCAGTCTTGGAGGGCCAAAGGGCCTGGTCCTGTGCTGTAATTTTCTTTGTTCTTTGAGTTATGTAGACTGGGGAAATAAGGTTGGTAGTGGATCACAAGAAAATTAGTTTGTGGAATGCATACAAGATGGCCTTTTGCAGCAGTTTGTGGTGAAGCCCACTAGGGAACAGGTAATTCTGGATTTAGTGAGGTGCAATGAGGCAGACTTGATAAGGGAACGTAAGGTGAAGAAATTCTTAGGAGACAATGACAATAACATGACAGAATTTACCCTGCAATTTGAGAGGGAGAAGCTAGAATCAGAATTAACAGTATTGCAGTTGAATAAAGGCAACTACACCGACATGAGGGAGGAATGGACAGAATTGACTGGGAGAGGAGCATGGCAGGAAAGACACAAGAACAACAATGGCAGGAGTATCGGGGAGTAATTCGGAAGACACTGCAAAAATTCATTCCTGGAAAAAAGCAGCAAATTAAAGGGACAACAAGGCAACCATGCGTGGCAAAGGAAGTCAGGGACAGCATAAAAGGAAAAGAGAAAGCAACTAATGTGGCGAAGAGCAGTGAGAAACCAAAGGACTGGGTAGCCTACAAAGACCAACAGAGGATAAGTAAAAAAGAGAAAAGGAGGGAGAGGTTTAAGTACAAAGGTAAGCTAGCCGTTTATACAAAAGAAGATTGCAAGAGTTTCTTTAGATATACAAAGGGCAAAGGAGAGGCAAAAATGATGCTGGAGAAGTAGTAATGGGGAACAAAGAAATGACAGAGGAAATGAACAAGTACTTTGCATCCGTTTTCATGGTGGAAGGCACAAGCAACATCCCAAAAAGTCAAGAGAGTTGGGGGGAGGTCGGATGGGGGAGGCAGGGGGGCAAGGTGAGTATGGTGGCCATCACCAAGGAGAAGGTGCTACAAAAACAAATGTCTGAAGGTGGATAAATCACCTGGCTGGACCAGATGGACTCCACCCCAGGGATTTGAAGGAGATAGCTGAAGAGATAGTGGAGGCGTTCATGATGATCTCTCACAAATTACTGGAGTCAGGGAGGGTCCTAAAAGACTGGAAAATTGGTAATGTAACACCATCCCACCCCCCCCCTCAAGAAAGGAGTAAGGCAAAAGGCAGGAAATTACAGTCTGATTAGCCTGACCTCAGTCATGAGTAAGATTTTGGAATCTTATGAAGGATAAGATTTATGAATACTTGGAAGTGCTTGGTAAATTATGGCAAAGTCAGCATGGTTTCATCAAGGGGAGGTCATGCCTGATAAATGTGTTAGAATTTTTTGAGGAGGTAACGAGCAGGTTCGACAAAGGAGACCCAATGGATGTTATCTGCTTGGACTTCCAGAAGGCCTTTGACAAGGCGGTACACAGGAGGCTGCTGAGTAATATAAAATCCCATGGTGTTAAAAGCAAGATACTAGCATGTATGGGAGATTGGCTGTTTGGCAGAAAGCAGAGAGTAGGGATAAAAGGGTCCTTCACAGGATGGCAGCTGGTGACTAGTGGTGTTCCACAAGGGTCAGTGTTGGGACCACAACTTTTCACTTTATACATTAATAATCTTGATGAAGAAACTTTTTTTTAAAATTCAGTAACAGAATGAGGGTGTTGCTAATCATTATTGCCCATCCCTAATTGCGCAGAGGGCAGTTCAGAGTCAACCACATTGCTGCGGGTCTGGAATCACTTGTAGGCCAGAACAGGTAGGGATAGCAGTTTCTTTCCCTAAAGAACATTGTTGAAAAAAACTCATCTGGTTCACCAATCAACAATGGATTCTTAATTCCAGGTATTTTACTGAATTCAAATCCCACCATCTACCATGGCAGGATTCGAACCCAGGTCCCCAGAACATTATCTGGGTCCTGGATTAACAGTCCATCGATGATACCACTAGGCCATTGCCTCCCCTGGGGGCATTCTGGCCAAGTTTACAGACGACACAAAGATAGGTAGAGGGACAGGTAGCATTGAGGAGGTGGGAGGCTGCAGAGGGATTTAGACAGGTTAGGAGTCTTGGCAAAGAAGTGGCAGATGGAATACAACATGGGAAAGGGGGAGGTCATGCACTTTGGCAGGAAGAAGACATAGGCTATTTTCTAATCGGGGAGAAAATTTAGAAATTTCACGTGCAAAGGAACTTCGGAGACCTTGTCCAGGATTCTCTGAAGCTTAACTTGTAGGTTGAGTCAATAGTTAGGAAGGCAAATACAATGTTGGCATTTATTTTGAGAGGACTAGAATATAAAAGGAGGATTGTATTTCTGGTCAGACAAAATTTAGAATATTGTTTGCAATTTTGGGCCCCATATCTTGGGAAGGATGTACTGGCCCTGCAGCAGGTCCAGAGGACGTTCACAAGAATGATTCCGAGAATGGACTGCTTAACATATGAGGAAGTTTAGAAGGAAGTGGGTGGATCTAACTCTGTCTACAGCAGAGAGCAGCGGGAGCTGGGCGGAAGTGAGGTCGGAGCCGAGAGGCAGTTGGGAAGGTAAGTGACCGTTATTTAAACACTTACCTCGAAGACAGCGGTCTTTTCTTCAGCAGAGAGCAGCAGGAGCTGGGCGCAAGTGAGGTTGGAGCAGAGAGGCAGTTGGGAAGGTGAGTGACTGTTATTTAAACACTTACCTCAAAGCCCCAGGTCCTACATAGCAGGGCTGCCCTCTCTCCCTCCTCCTCTAACCTAATTAAAAGTCCACAGACTCGCAGCAGGAAGAGCAGGAGTGTTGATCAGAGGCCTACAGGTGAGTCTCTGCTTTAAAGATTAGAAAATACCTACCTTGACCGGCGGAGCCCTCCATTCCTATTACAGCAGCAGAAAGAGTGGGAGCTCTAACCGAGAACGACTCTTGTGTGTTGTTAAGGTAAGGCTTTTCAATTTATATCTTTGCGTATTGTGTAATTGATTAAAAGTTTAATTGCTTAATGGAAAAAGAATGCAGCAGAGAAGTACTAGAAAGTATTTAATACATAAATTGTGAAGGTTAACTAAATAAGTGGTAATGGCTGGACAGGTGATGTGCTGTAGCTGTATGATGTGGGAGCTGGCTGATCCCATTGTGAACGGCAGCGATCACAACTGCAGCAAGTGTTGGTTGCTGGAAGAAATCCGGATCAGAGTAAATGATCTAGAATCTGAGCTTCAAACTCTGCGGCACATCCGGGAGGGGGAAAGTTACCTGGACACTTTGTTTCAGGAGGCAGTCACACCTGGTAGATTAAATAACTCAAATTCAGAAAGTGTTCAGGGACAAGGTGTGAATGTAAGTGAGGTAGGTAGGGGGATTCAGAGTTCAGGAGTGCAGGAGCCTCAGCCCCTAACCTTGACCAACAGGTATGAGATTCTTGCTCCCTATATGGATGAGGAAAAGGACTGTGGACAGGATGAGCCAGCTGACCATGGCACCGTGGTGCAGAAGGCCATTCAAGAGGGGGGAGCAAAAAGACAGGTAGTTGTTATAGGGGATTCTATTATTAGGGGGACAGATAGTATCCTATGCAAGCCGGATCGGGAGTCCCGCATGGTGTGTTGCCTGCCCGGTGCCAGGGTGCGGGACAGCTCCAACCGGGTTGAAAGGATATTGGAGCAGGAGGGGGAGGATCCAGTTGTTGTGGTCCACGTTGGGACTAACACCATAGGCAGAGCTAGGGTAGAGGACCTGTTCAGGGATTATGAAGCACTAGGAAAGAAATTGAAGTACAGGTCCTCAAGGGTCATAATCTCCGGATTACTGCCTGAGCTTCGTGCTAATTGGCACAGGGAAAAGAAAGTTAGGGAAGTAAACACGTGGCTAAGGGATTGGTGTGGGTAAGAGGGATTTCATTTCATGGGGCATTGACATCAGTTTTGGAACCGGGGGGATCTGTACCGTTAGGACAGTCTCCACCTGAACCGATCTGGAACCAGTGTTCTAGCGAAAAGGATAAATAGGGTGGTCAGTAGGACTTTAAACTTCTGAGTCGGGGGCAAGGGAAAGTGAAAGAGACAGGGAGTATGGAGTTAAATGGAAAGATAAGCAACAGGATAGCATGTCTACAGGTGGATTCAAGCTCGAGGCAGACTAGGAATACAGCAAAAAGGAAGGATAGCTTCAGAAATCTTGGGATTTCCAACCTCTCTAATAATGATAAGGAAGTTAGCATCAAGGCACTTTATCTAAATGCTCGTAGTATTCGCAACAAAGTAGATGAATTAACAGCACAAATCCTCTTGAATGATTATGATGTGGTAGGCATCACAGAGACATGGTTGCAGGGAGTTCAGGACTGGCAGTTAAACATCCAAGGATTCACAACATATCGAAAAGACAGGGAGGTGGGCACAGGGGGTGGGGTTGCCTTGTTAGTTAAGAATGAAATTAAATCTACGGCACTGAATGACATAGGGTCAGAAGATGTGGAGTCTGTGTGGGTGGAATTGAGGAACCACAAAGGCAAAAAACTATAATTGGAGTTATGTACAGACCTCCTAACAGTGATCAAGACCAGGGGTGCAAGATGCACCGAGAAATAGATAGGGCATGTCAGAAAGGCAAGGTCATGGTGATCATGGGGGACTTCAATATGCAGGTGGATTGGGTGAATAATGTTGCCAGTGGATCCAAAGAAAAGCATTTCATGGAATGTTTGCAGGGTGGCTTTTTGGAACAGCTTGTGATGGAGCCCACAAGGCAGCAGGCTATTCTGGACTTAGTGCTATGTAATGAGCCAGACTTTATAAAAGACCTTAAAATAAGGGAACACTTAGGAGGCAGCGATCATAATATGGTAGAGTTCAGTCTGCAGTTTGAAAGAGAGAAGGCAAAATCGGATGTAATGGTATTACAGTTAAATAAAGGTAATTACAGGGGCATGAGAGAGGAATTGACGAAAATCGACTGGAAGCAGAGCCTAGCGGGAAAGACAGTAGGCCAACAATGGCAAAGTTTCTGGGTGTAATTGAGAACACAGTACAGAGGTTCATCCAAAAGAAAAAGATTATCCGGGGTGGGATTAGACAGCCATGGCTGACAAAGGAAGTCAGGAAATAGATCAAAGAAAAAGGGACAGCCTATAAAGTGGCCAAGAGCACTGGGAAATCAGAAGATTGGGAAGCTACAAAAACAAACAGAGGATAACAAAGAGAGCAATAAGGAAGGAGAGGATCAAATATGAAGGTAGGCTAGTTAGTAATATTAGAAATGATAGTGAAAGCTTCTTTCAATACATAAGAAACAAACGAGAGGCAAAAGTAGATATTGGGCAACCTCAAATTGATGCTGGAAGGCTAGTGATGGGAGATAAGGAAACAGATGAAGAACTTAATAAGTACTTTGCGTCAGTCTTCACAGTGGAAGATATGAGTAGTATGCCAGCAATTAGGGGGAGCCAGGGGGCAGAGTTGAATATGGTAGGCATTACAAAAGAGAAAGTGCTAGAAAAGCTAAAAGGTCTAAAAATTGATAAATCTCCTGGCCCCGATAGGCTACATCCTAGAGTTCTGAGGGAGGTGGCTAAGGAAATAGCGGAGGCTTTGGTCGTGATCTTTCAAAAGTCACTGGAGTCAGGGAAAGTCCCAGATGATTGGAAAATTGCTGTAGTAACCCCCTTGTTTAAGAAAGGATCAAGGCAAAAGATGGAAAATTATAGGCCGATTAGCCTAACCTCGGTAGTTGGTAAAATTCTAGAATCCATCGTCAAGGATGAGATTTCTAAATTCCTGGAAGTGCAGGGTCGGATTAGAACAAGTCAGCACGGATATAGTAAGGGGAGGTTGTGTCTGACAAACCTGTTAGAATGCTTTGAAGAGGTAACAAGTATGTTAGACCAGGGAAATCCAGTAGATGTTATCTATCTAGACTTCCAAAAGGCCTTTGATACGGTGCCTCCTGGGAGGCTGCTGAGCAAGGTGAGGGCCCATGGTGTTCGAGGTGAGCTACTGGCTTCGATTGAGGATTGGCTGTCTGACAGAAGGCAGAGAGTTGGGATAAAAGGCTCTTTTTCGGAATGGCAACCGGTGACGAGTGGACTCCCGCAGGGTTCAGTGTTGGGGCCGCAGCTGTTCACCTTATACATTAACGACTTGGATGAAGGGACTGGGGAAATTCTGGTGAAGTTTGCCGATGATACAAAGATAGGTGGACAGGCAGGTAGTACTGAAGAGGTTGGGAAGCTGCAGAAAGATTTAGACAGTTTAGGAGAGTGGTCCAGGAAATGGCTGATGAAATTCAATGTGAGTAAATGTGAGGTTTTGCATTTTGGAAAAAAGAATACAAGCATGGACTATTTTCTAAATGGTGAGAAAATTCGCAAAGCAGAAGTACAAAGGGATCTGGGAGTGTTGGTCCAGGATTCTCTAAAGATTAATAAAGTGTGAAGCTGGATGAACACAGCAGGCCAAGCAGCATCTCAGGAGCACAAAAGCTGATGTTTCGGGCCTAGACCCTTCATCAGAGAGATGATCAGAGAGATCAGCATGGAGATTCACACGGATGATCCCTGGAATGGTAGGTTTAACGTATGATGAACGGCTAAGGATCCTGGGATTGTACTCATTAGAGTTTAGAAGGTTGAAGGGGGATCTAATAGAAACTTACAACTTAGAAGGGGTGGACGCTAGGAAGTTGTTTCTGTTAGGTGGGGAGACTAGGACCCGCGGGCACAGCCTTAAAATTAGATGGGGTAAATTTAAAACTGAAATGATATGACATTTCTTCAGCCAGAGAGTGGTGGGCTTGTGGAATTCATTGCCACGGAGTGCAGTGGAGGCCGGGACATTGGATGCCTTCAAGGCAGAGATCGATATATTCTTGATCTCAGAAGGAATCAAGGGCTACAGGGAGAGTGCAGGGAAGTGGAGTTGAAATGTCCATCAGCCATGATTTAAATGGCAGAGTGGACTTGATGGGCCGAACGGTCTTACTTCCACTCCTATGTCTTATGGTCTTATGGAAAGTTACAGAGTACAGAAAGGCCTGGATAGAGTGGACATTGAGAAGATGTCTCCATGAGCAAGAAAGACTAGGGCCAGAGGTCACAGGTTCAGAGTAAAGGGAAGACTCTTTAGAACAGAGGTGAGGAGAAACTTCTTCAGCCAGAAAGTGGTGAATCTTTCGACTTCAGTGCCACAGAAGACTGTGGAGGCCAGGTCATTGAGGATATTGAAGATAGACAGGTTCTTGTTTGTTAAGGGGATTAATGGATATGGGAAGAAGACAGGAGAATTGGGTTGAGAAACTTATCATGCATGATTGAATGGTGGAGCAGTCTTGATGGGCCAAATAGCCTAATTTCTGCTGCCATCTCTTATGGTCTTATTACTCAACAGTAGTTAGGTAGGATATGGTAATGTAATGATTAAAATGACAGTGTCACACTTTTATTACTGACCTGATAACCCAAAGGGGTGGATCAACATTCCAGAAGATGACAGTTAAAATTACAAACATGTCATTTTTAGAATTTCAATCTTAATCTGAAAATAAAAGTCTAAGAAATTTAAGTTACCATGAAGCTATCAATTGTGAGAACCTGACTGGTCACTGATTAATTTGGGGACAAGGAAATCCACTGTTCTCGCTCAAAACAGGTCTACACGTGTCTGCAACTCCTCATTAATACGACCACCTTTAACTGCCCTCTGACATGGTCTATCTAGCACGAATTTTTTTTTTAATCTTGGGACACCAAGAACGGGGAAAAATGCTAGCTTAGCCAATGTACACAGTTTACGAATGTGTTTGTATGTCCTGAAGTCATTTTGTCATTATTGAGATCTGCCCCTATGTAGCATGGGAAAAATCAGCCATATAAAACAGCTGCACTAATTGTAAGAGGGACATAGTCATGAAGGTTGGTAAATAAACAACGCATTCATATGAAAATAATCTATTACACATGGAAAAAAATCTCATTACAATTGCTCCACTAGAAGCACAAAGTTTCAATGTATTTTCAGATTAGAAAAGCAATCCTGTGAAACTTGTCAACCCTGTCCATAATTTAAATAACAACTTTCTATAATAATCACTTGGACCTAGTGCTTGATCATAATAATGTGAGGCACAAGGAGGGGGTAATGGCAAACCATTCATGTCACTGGACTAGTAATCCAGAGACCTAGGAAACACTCTGGGGGCCTGCCTTTGGAATATCGAATTTGATTGGGGTTTCAATTTTTTTTAAAATCTGGAATTATAAACCTAGTGATGACAAAGAAACCATTGTCAAATGTTATATGAACCTATATGATTCAAAAATAGGAAGCCTCTTAAGGAACAAAATCAGTCATCCTTACCTGGGATGGCATCCATGTCAGTCCAGACCAACAGTTACGTGTTTGGCTCTTAATTGCTCTTTGAAATGGCCCAGCAAATCACTCAGCTGTATCAAACCTTCAAAAAGCTTTAAGAAAAGGAATTAAACCAAATGTATCACCCTAGGCCCAGGAAACATCAAAGGCAAACTTAGCCCTATTTGTCCTGCAAAGCTCGCTTTGCTAATGCCCAGGAGGCTAGTGCCAGAACTGGAAGAGCTATCTCACAAACAAGTCAAGCAAAAGCCTGACATAGCTATATTTACAGAAGTGTACCTTGCAGACAATATCTCAGACAACAGTATCACTATCCCAGAGTATGTCCTGTTCTACAAAAAGGACAGGCTCACGAGAGATGGTGGCACAGTGGTATACAGTCTGGACAAAGCTTCCTTGGGAGTTCTCAACGACGACTCTGAATCTCATGATGTCTTATGATATCAGGTCAAACCTCAGCAAGGGAACTGCCTGTTTATTATCTACCATCAAACGCCACCTTCCCTCCCCAGCTGATGAAACAGTATTCCTGAATGCTGAGCAAAACTTGGAGGAATACTGTGGGTGACGAAGGCACAGAATATATTCTAGGTGGGAGATAGCTATGTCCATCAACAAAAATGACTTGGCAGTGCCACTAGGGTTTGACCAGCTCAATCAGTAAAGGACATAAGTGTTATATTGTGTCTGCAGAAGGTGGTGAAGGTACTAAAAGAGGAAAAACATACTTGATCTCATCCCCAATCTGCCTGTCCCAGATACGCCTGCCCAAGTCAGTATTAGTAGAAGTGACCACCGCACAGCCCTTATAATATGAAGTCTCATGTTCACATCGAGGATATTCTCCATCTTGTTGCATGGCACTACAAAATGCAAAATGGGATAGACTGCAAACAGATCTAGCAACTCAAGATTGGGTATCCATGATGCACTAAGAATCATCAGCTGTATCAGAATTGTACTCAAATACAATCTTCAAACTCATGGCTCAGAATATTCTCCGCTCTTCAATCACCATCAAGGTAGGACATCAACTCTGGTTCAATAAAGGGTGCTGAACAGAATGCCAGGAGCAGCACACAACAAACTTAAAAATGAGCTTCACAGAACCCCTTACATGTCTTGCAGTATAAGTAATCTGCGGTAAGACAGAGACAAGAAATTCCACAACCAAAGAATCAGATCTGCCTTCTGCAGTCCTACCACATTCAGTAATAAATAACTCACTGGAAGAAAAGCGTCCATGAATTCTTAATGATAGAGATGTTAAATAGGCGTAAATAATAGCTGTGAAAACAGAAAATGTACCCACTCTGCTGACAGGAAAACCACTTTGACGCAAAAAAGACACGGATGTGGGGCCAGAGGGATGGTTGGGTGGAGGTGTGGGGTTGCAATCAAAATTTTGAATAATGGTAATGCTCTGAAGTTAGTAGGCTCAATGATGAATCATGAATATTGTAAAGGGCCTGTAAATCTCATCACCCCAATGCACCTTCCCATGTCATTGCACAAGGTGTAATGCGTGCCCTTTCACCCCCTCCCTCCACGTTGTCCAATCTCCCAAACACACCTTCCAGATGGAGTAGCAGTTTACCTGCACTTCTTCCCATCTAGTTCTCACGTCTTTATTCAGAGAGTAGTAAAGGAATGGAACGCTTTGCCTGCAACGGTAGTAGATTCGCCAACTTTAAGTACTTTTAAGTCGTCACTGGATAAGCATATGGACGTACATGGAATAGTGTAGGTTAGATGGGCTTGAGATCGGTATGACAGGTCGGCACAACATTGAGGGCCGAAGGGCCTGTACTGTGCTGTAATGTTCTATGTTCTATGTATTTGCTGCTCATAATTCAGTATCATAGAGTCACAGAGTTATACAGCACAAAAACAGACACTTTGGTCCAATGAATCCATGCCAAACATAATTCCAAAATAAACTAGTTCCACCTGCCTGCTCCTGGCCCATATTGAATTGTTTCATTTATTGTCACATGTATTCAATGTAAAAATATATTGAAGTGTGTAACTTTGCCGTACATACATGGCGCCACTCACATTAACTTAGAATAAGAAAAAAAAAAACTTAAGAGAGTCCAATCTTCCTTTCCACTGCCACACTCACACTCAGGGCTTTCCAGCCCTCACCACCCCTCCATTCTGGACTGCCGCACTGGCCCGATATCACTGCCACTGCCTCAAGGGTCTGCTTTTGCCAACTCACTCTTAATCTGCTGCCATCATTCCGGCCCACACTCGATCTGCTGCCACTAAAAGACACAACCCACACAAAACTTTTCCTAATCACATACTTCTCCAAATGTCTTTTAAACATTGTAAATTGTACCCACATTCATCACTTCAAGAAATTTATTCCACACACGAACTACCCACTGTGTAAAAAAAAATACCTCGTGTCTTTTTTAAATCTTGTTCCTCTCACTTTAAAAATGTGTCCCCTTTGTAATCTCCCATCCTAATCAAAAGTTAACTACCACTAATTCTATTTTTACCTCTCATTATATATAAACGTCTATAACCTCTTATGTTCGATGAAAACAGTTCCAGCCTATCCTGCCTTTCTTTACAACTCAAACCTACCATGCCCAGCAAAATCCTTGTAAATCTCTTCTGAACTTACTTCAGCTTAATTATATCCTTCCTATAATTAGGTGACCAGAACTGGTCATAATATTCCAGAAGACGCTTCACCAATGTCCTGCAAAACCTCAACATGACTTGCCAGCTCTTATGCTCAAAGGATTGAGCGATGAAGGCAATTGTGCCAAACACTTTTTTAACTGCCCCATCTCTATGTGATGCAAACTTCAAAGAATTATGTGCCTGATTGCCTAGGTCCTTAAGTTCTACAACACTACCCAGGGCCCTACCGTTAATTATATAAGCCTTACCCTTGTTTGTTGTACCAAAATGCAATACCTCACATTTTTCCAGACTGAACTTCATCTGCCATTTTTCATTTGATCGAGATCCCTCTGTAACCTTAGAAAACCTTCTTCTCTGTTTACTATGCCACCAATTTTGGTGTTGTCTGAGACTTATTAACTATGTCTTCTGTATTCGCATTCAAATCATTTACACAGACAAACAAAACAGGGCTCAGAACTGATCCCTGTGGAACACCATGGTCACATGGCTCCAGTCCAAAAAGCAATCCTCTACCATTAGTCTGTCTCTTGACATTAAGCCAATTATGCGTCCAAGTGGCTAGCTCACCCTGAATCCCATGTGACTTAATTTACTAATTAGTTTACCATGCAGAACCTTGTCAAAGACTTTACTAAAATCCAATTAAAAATTGTCCTCTGCTGTGCCATCATCAATCTTGTTGGTAACTTCTCAAAAAACACAATCAAATTTGAGAGACACTACTTTCCTTGCACAAAACCATACTGACTATCCCTAATCAATTTTTGCCTCTCTAAATGGACATAAATCCTATCTTGTTAATCACCTCCAATAATTTACCCATAACTCACAGGTCAATAGTTCACCAGTTTCTCCTTACAACCTTTCTTCAACAAACATTAGCCACCCTCGAGTCATCAGGCACCTCATCTGTACTTACAGATGACGCAAATATTTCTGCAAGGGCTTTTGTAATTTCCTCCTTTATTTCCCGCAACTTTCTGGGATACATTAGATCGGCTACTGGAGATTCATCCACCTGTATATTCTCTAAGACCTCATGAATGTCCTCTTCTGTAATGTGAAATGTTCTTAAAACATCAGCTTATTTAAAACAGAAGCTTATTTCCCAATTAGATATTTTACTGGCTTCATGGCTGAATATTGAGTTCAAAAACTTTAGAACTATATCCCCCCACCACCCCTAACCCCTAACACACCCTGCCCCTTTGATGTCTTGTGCCAATCTCATTGGCTACACTATCAGCAATGCAAACTCATTATTTCCTTTTTCACACCTATCATTCACACTTATTTTAGGTCCCTATCTCTCGTTTATTACTATTAGCACTCCTTTTGTGTTTTGCTTTGGATACCCTTGCCAGTTGTTCAACTCACTCCTGCTTTGTCTCTGTCAACAACATTAAGGCTACCACTCTCCAGTGCTTTCGGTTCTGGAGAACAGTCATGTCAGATTCGAAACATGAAATCTGTTTCTCTTTCCACAGATGCTGCCAAGACTGAATTTCTCAAGAATTTTCTGTTTTCGTTTCTCATATCCAGCATCCACAATATTTTGCTATTATGGGAGGATGTGTCGCTGAATTAGAACACGGGCAGCACGGTGGCTCAGTGGTTAGCACTGCAGCCTCACAGTGCCAGGGACCCAGGTTCAATTCCAGCCTTGGGCAACTGTCTATGTGGAGTTTACACATTCTCCT
Organism: Stegostoma tigrinum; assembly: GCF_030684315.1. NCBI lineage: Eukaryota > Metazoa > Chordata > Chondrichthyes > Orectolobiformes > Stegostomatidae > Stegostoma > Stegostoma tigrinum. The sequence continues at coordinate 45,581,020 of NC_081355.1, forward strand.
CGTGTCTGCGTGGGTTTCCAACGGTTTCCTCCCACAGTCCAAAGATGTGCAGGCTAGGTGGATCGACCATGCTAAAATTGTCCATACTGTTCAGGTGTGTGTGTGTGTGTGTGTGTGTGTGTGTGTGTGTGTGTGTGTGTGTGTGTGTGTGTGTGTGTGTGTGTGTGTGTGTGTGTTGGAGGGGGGATGGATCTGGGTGGGACGCTTCAAGGGGCGGTGCGGACCTGTTGGGCCAAAGGGCCTGTTTCCTCACTGTAGGTAATCTAATCTAAACAGAAATTTTCCAAAATGGATTGCATATCAGCACCAACTGGATAGTAAGTTAATTTCAAATACTGTTGGTGCAACTATAAATGCTCCCTTTGAACTGGTACTGGAAGTTACACAAGGTCTGTATCTGACAGGAAACCAATGAGGATTGTTTCAAGAGAAAGCCTTCAAAAAATTCCTTATGTTTTGCTCTGATGCTATGCTATAGAAACGTGCCTTGGTCTTAAGAGTTTGTCGAAACACACTGCAATGATTGTGTATTCATACGGATTCTTAGCAGCATACAATTTTTTTGCATGGATTGTAAGTGTGACCAGGCCCAAAAGCTCATCAGGCCAAAGGTGCAGTCACACAGATGCTTTTGTAAGGGAACAACATTAACTATCAGCAGTTTTTTTATCAGTCTCATTAATAAATCAGAACATCAAATGATTATAACCGGGTGAATTGAAAGGTTCTTGTTCAACTTCTGAAGCCCGATCCAATTATACATCTTTGACTGATAAATTACACATTCTTGATCAAGGCTATTGGTCAACTGAAATATCAAAAGATCATCAAGTTATAGAGCACGGAAACAGACCCTTCTGTTCAACTTGTCCATGATAAACAGATATCCTAAATTAATCTAGCCCCATTTGTCAGCATTTGGCCCATATCCCTCTAAACCATTACTATTCATACACCCATCCAGATGCCTTTTAAATGTTGTAATTGTGCTAGCCTCCAACACTTCCTCTGGCAGCTGATTCCCTATATGTACCACTTGCTGCATGAAAAAAAAATTGCCATTTGGTCCCTGCCAAATCTTTCCCTTCTCACCCTAAACCTAGATCCTCTAATTTTGGACTCCCCTACCCGGGGAGAAAGATCTTGGCTATTCACCCTGTCCATGTCCCTCATGGTTTTATAAATTTCTGTAAGGCCACCCCTTAGTCTCCATTACTCCACAGAAAATAGCCCCAGCCTATTCAACCTCTCCCTATAGCTCAAATATTCCAACCCTGGCAATATCCTTGTAAATCTTTTCTGAACCCTTTCAAATTTAACAACATCTTTCCAATAGCAGGGAGACCAGAACTGAAAGCAGTATTCCAAAAGTGGCCTAACCAATGTCCTGTACAGCTGCAACATGACCTCCAAATTCCTATACTCAATGCACCGCCCAATAAAGGCAAGCATACCAAGTGCCTTCTTCACTATCCTCTCTACCTGTGACTACACCTTAAAGGAACAATTAACAGGGTGGCTCTGTGGTTAGCACTGCTGCCTCACAGCGCCAGGTACCCAGGTTCGATTCCACTCTCAGGCGACTGTATGTGTGGAGATTGCATATTCTCCCCATGTCTCCATGAGTTTCCTCCGGGTGTACCGGTTTCCTCCCACAGTCCAAAGATGTGTAGGCTGGGTGGGTTGGCCATGCTAAATTGCCCATAATGTTCAGGGATGTGTAGATTAGGTGAGTTTATAGAGGGATGGGTCTAGGTGGGATGATCTGTGGGTCGGTGTGGACTTGTTGGGCCAAACAGCATGTTCCCACACTGTAAGGATTCTATGATCAATGAAACCTGTACCAGAAGGCTCCTTTGCTCTGCAACATGTCCCAGGCCCCTACCATTAAGTGCATAAGTTGTGCCCTAATTGGCCTTACCAAAATGTAATACCTCAGACTTATCCAAATTAGACATCTGCCACTCCTTGGCTCCTTGTCACATCTGATCAAGATGATGGACATTTAGCAATATCTTCACTCCGCAATTAATGTCAGTGCAATGGAAGTCAAAGTTTTCGAAGATTATCTGGAGGAAACTGGTCATGCATCTGAGGATCTATGACCATTACTCAATTATCCAAGCAGCACATTAATTAGGAATCAATTGTATGAATTTAATTATAATGCCAACCCATTTAAGAATTCTCATAGACAGTGTTTCATGTTTGTAAAACTAAACAGAATATGCTTTCCCAACATCGCCTCCACCAACCCCAACTCCAATGCAATGAGATCCCACACCATATGTCATAAACTGGTTGTGATAACACCAATTGGCAGACAGTCACAAAGACAAGCCCAGATCAAAGTTATCTTTCTCAAAAATTTTGAATGTGTGACAAAACTGTGGCTTTAAGAGGTGTGTTTTTTCCTGGTTTATATTAGAGAGAGATTGGGGGACTGGACCATAGAAGTCTGTGAGAAGATAAACAACTTGTGAAGCTTTGGGTACTTTTTTTTTAAGAGAGGTAGAACAATGGAAACAGCCTGAATGAGTATGGTCAACTTCCCACACATTGAACCAAGGATTTTAGATTCAGCTTTCAGCAGTTGTTGTTGGAATCTTGAAGAAATGGAAGGTTTTTTTTGTCCCTCTCTCAGTTACAGCCAAAAGCTGGGGGTTCGCTGCCTGCTGTGGGAGTTGCATGTGAGATAATCTGTCTTTTGAATTTGCCTTTTTGCTAAGAGTGTATTTATAGGATGTTATTATATCGGAAAAGTTATTGTTTAGTAGTAAAATAACTTATTATTCTGTTTAGTTTTCTGATAGAGTTGTTATTCCAAGTATCTCTTTCATTTGTTGTATTCTAACTGTAGTGTTTGAATAAATCATATTTTGCTTATAGTCAAGTAGGTTGATTATGGAACACAGCACCTCACACTTAACTTTTTCTTATTTTAAAAGGTGAGAGTTTAGGCTACCTTCTTAACCTATTTTGGCAGAGTCTTGTTTAGTCCATATAACAAATTGGGGGCTGTTGTCAGGATCAAAATCTATAATTCCAGGTTGGATTTTAGATTGTTGAACTCAAAGGCAGTGAATGTGGGTGTCAGTGTCTTTTATTTTGAGTATTAAATTGAGTTGGTTTAAACTGAATGTGCTGTGTATAATAATGGCCCTTTCAATCATTGAAAGTTTCCTAGGGGTGGGAGAAGTTATTTCAGATGTTTAAGAGAAAGTGAGCAAGGCAGAGCTTCTGAACTGGCAAACAAGCTGAAGTTGGAGATAACACATTGTGGAGCTGGAGGAACACAGCAGGCCAGGCAGCATCGGAGGAACAGGAAATTTGACGTTTTGGGTCAGGACCCTTTTGAAGAACATCAACTTTCCTGCTCCTCTGATGCTGCCTGGCCTGCTGTGGTTCTCCAGCTCCACACTGTGTTATCTCTGACTGCAGCATGTGCAGTTCTTACTATCTCTGTAAAATCTGTAATTAGTAAGTATAAGTCGAAGAAACTGTCACTCACCATGGGTATGCACAAGAATACAACGGTTTGATAACAGTGGCTTTGACACATCAAACATCCCATAGTGCTTCACATAGACATTATAAACCAAAATATTTCATCAAGTCACAACAGAGATATTATGGAAAGGATAATCAAAAATTTCCACAGAGGTAGGTTTCAAGGAATATCTCAAAAAAGAACAGTGGGCTCAGTGGTTAACACTGATGCCTCACAACGCCAGAGACCTGGATTCAATTCTGCCCTCAGGTGACTGTATGGAGTTTGCACATTTTCCCCTTGTCTGTATGGGTTTCCTCCATGTGCTCTGGTTTCCTCCCACAGTCCGAAGATGTACAACTTAGGTGAATGGAATAACCCCAGCTGAAGAAAGGGAGAAAGAGAGAGAAGAAAAGCAGAAAGGCAGAGAGTTTGAACTTTGGAAGTTTGCAATTAGAGAGGAATGTCAACTTAAAAAGGCAGAGGGAAAGACAGAAGGTAGACTTAATGAGGAGGATAATGATGACAAGCAAACCCATCGTAGCTAAAGGCCTGGGAGGAATTTGTTTAAATATGTCCAAACATTGCCTGACTTTGATGAGAAGGGCGTAGAAGCTTTTTTCATTTTGTTTGAGACAGTGGCTAAACAAATGAAATAGCTGGTGACCATGTGGGTATTGTTGATTTAAATAACGTTGGTAGGTAGAGCTAGTGAGATACTTGCATTACTATCAGACTAGGTATCTGGGGAGTGTAAGGAGGTTCAAAATGCCGTCTTAAATCCATATGAGCTAGTACCTGAAGCCTACAAACAACTTTTCAGGAATCTAAGGTAGGAACCTGGTCAAACATATATTGAGTTCAAAAGGATCAAAGTAATTTCGATAGGTGGATGAGGGCATTGAAAATAGATCAAACACATGACGCTCTTAGAATGATGATTATTTTGGTAGAGTTCAAAAATTCACTTCCTGGAGTAGTGAGAACTTTTGTGGAACAGCAGAAAGTTAAAACTGTAAGATTAGCCGTAGAAATGGCAGATGATTGACTTGGCACATAAATCAAAGTTTAGCTTTTGACATCAATTTCAGTCGGTGAGGGATAGAAACTGTGGAAAATACAAATCCTTAGGTGATAAGAAGGGCCATCTCATTTGAGATAGTAAAGATAGTTTACCACACAGTAAACAGGGAACCCATGAGGGGGAAAGAGAAGTAAAGTAAGAAGAAAGAGAAGTAAAAAAGATCAGATGTTTTCACTTCAATAAAGTCAGTTGCAGTGTTGGTGGTTTAGAAGAAGCACTGGAAAGACAGGTGTGGAAAAACAGGATAAGGCAGTGAATTTTGCTGAAGTGGTAAATGAAAGCACAGTGGAAGCTAAAACGCTGTATACAACCGTACAACCTATTTAGGAGTTGATTGAGAAGGAAGTGCCACATCTCTTTAAGGAATTTACTTGCATGGGTAAGGTTTATTCATATATGCATGTGAGAGCAAGTAAAGAAATTAAAACTTTAAGAGACACAGGAGCATGTCAGTCTTTGATGGTAAGAGACTAGGAGATATGTATCAGGCGTATTAACGGGAAAAGTGGCAATGTGTGGAATTCATGGTAAGAAGAGCAGTGTTCCATTACACAGAGTGAGTTTGGAGAGTCCAATGAGAAGTGGTGAAGTGGTGGAATGGTAGGAACAACAGAAAATTCTTTGTTCCAGCAATCCAATTTATTCTTGGTAATGATATTGCTGGATTACCAGCAATATTGGTGAGAGTGATGCCTGCTGTGGTCGAAATGCCAGTGGAAAATCTGCCAACCTAATTGTTACAGAAAGTATACCCTGGGAATTTTCCTCACCGTGTGGTAACAAGGTCACAAAGCCACAGGCTGAAGTAGGACAAGAAATCAAAGAATGAAAATAAGGGAGTTGAAGTTCATTTGCCAGAGACTGAGTTTGGTGACAAGGTTGAGAAATATAAGAACAGGTCAAGGACAAAATTTAGAGAAATTAACTGAATTACAACAGAAAGATAAAAAAATTAAAGCAGTTATATCAAAAATCATACACAGAAGAAGAATTTGAGTGTATCCTAGAATGCTACTATTTTATAAATGATGTCTTGATGAGGACACTTCTGCCCATTTCTCATATGTCTGAATATGTGCTGGGGTACATATTCAGACATATGAGAAATGGGCAGAAGTTCATCAAGTTCTACTTTGGTAGGTTATAAAAAGGTGGTGTTATGGGTGGTACATGAATTATGAGTTGAAGGTCATTTAGGAGGAAGGAAAACTCAAGCCAAAATAGAAGATCATTTTTAACGGCATAACTACACAGTTGAATTTTGCTAGACAGGCAACTGGAAAACCTCAGGCAGCGATAAAACTGGCACCCTTAATATCCAATCCCGCAATTGAGGAGCCTCTTACAAGGGTCTTAATTGATTGCATAGGATCCGTACCTAAAACAAAAAAGTGGGAAACATTGTTTGTCAACCATAATAGATGTCCTAACTAGATTTCCAGAGGCCAAAATGTTGAATCACGGATAAATGGATTGTAGAAGAGTTATTCAAAATTTTTATTAGATACAAACTACCCACAGAGATACAGTCAGATCAAGAGTCAAGTTTGACATCAAAATTATTCATGTAAGTTACGGTAGCTTAGGAATAAAACAATTCAAATCCACTGCGTACTATCCACAATTGCACAGAGCATTACAAAGGTGGCATCAAACTTTAAAGATAATGTTACGGGCTTTTGTCAAGACTATCCAAAGGACTGGGAGAAAGGAATTCTATTAGTACTTTTTGCAATTAGGGATGCGGCAAATTCAGTCAGTTTAAATTAGTTTTTGGGTATAACTGAAATTAATTAAGGAGAAATTGGTGAGTTAGAGTCATAGACCACCACACATTTGGATTATGTATCAAATTTTAGAGAAAGATTAAATAGAGTTGGCTAGACAACATTTAAAAGCAACACAGCAGGTGATGAAACAGGAAGCACACAAAAAAATCAAAAGTTCACAACTTCGCTCAAGAAGATAAAATGTTAGCGTTACTTCCAATGGTAGGTGAAACTATCAAAGCAAGGTTTACTGGGCCTTATCAAATCAAAAGGAAATTGTGTGAGGTGGATTATTTGATAAGAATGCCAGATGGAAACAAATCTCACAGAGTGAGTGATGTGAATATGCTTCAAAGGTATTTGGTACAGAAGAAAAGCAAAAGGAGAACATGTTATTTGTTACAACACAGAGTAAAGATGATTCTGAATTGGACATTCCTCAGATGGTATCATGGTTGTTACTCCCAAAATGATCCCTCAATAAAACTTCGCTCATCTGCCAGACTCAATTTTCAAAACTGGGTGCAGTATAACCCCCTCCTTGGATGGACTGTTAATATACTGTGTCAAGAAACCCTCCTGAATGGTCCTGAAAAATATTGCCTCAAACGAGCCCCTAACACAAAGCGAATCCCAAAAAATATACGGGAAGTTAAAATCACCCACCACGACAACGCTGCCGTTTTTACATCTTTCCCCCAAAATCTGTCTACATGCTCTCTCGTCCACCTCCCAATGGCTACTGGCATAGCCCCAGTGTTGTGAGGCATATAATATAGCCCCAGCATTGGGATTTCACCTTTCGTATTCAGGAGTTCTGCTCTTACTTCATTGCTTAATAAGCCCTCTGATGTTCCTCCCCCAGAACAGCTGTAAGATACTCCTTTAGCAGTAATATACTGCCTCACCTCTTCTACATCCTCTCTATCACAGCTAAATTCTGGGACATTCAGCTGCCAATCCTGTCCATCTTTCAGCCAAGTCTCCGTAATCATAGGAGTATTTCAAACGACAGTAGGTAAGAGTTCAGGAGTGTTGCATTCCTGCAAAAATGAAGGATAGGTATGGTAAATCATGTCAACCTTTCATGACCAGGAATGTTATGACCTTGGTCAAAAACAGAAAAGGAAGCGTATGTATGGTCTAGGAGGATGGGAACTGACGAAACCCTTCATCAGGAATGTAAGAAAGAACTTAAATAAGGAATTAGAACTGCTAAAAGGGATCATGAGAAGTTGTTGGCAAACAGGCTTAAGGAGAATCCCAAGCTTTTTATTCATGTATAAAAAGCAAGAGGGTAGCCAGGGAAAGGGTAGTCCCACTCAAGGACAAAGGAGGGAATCTATGTGAGGATGCAGAACAGGTGGGTGCAGTCCTAAACAAATACTTTGTGTTGGTATTCACCAAAAAGAAGGAATTGGTGAAGGATGATCTCTGGGAAGGGAGTCTTGAATTTCTAGGCCAAGTTGCTAATAATAAGGAAGAGGTGTCATGCATCTTAGTATTAAGTATTAAAGTAGGTAAGTCCCCGGGTCCTGATGGGATCTATCCCAAAATACTGAGGGTGACAATTGTTGGAGCATTAACAGATATCAGTGTACCCTCTTTGGCTACAGGTAAGGTCCCAGAGGACTGGAGAATAACCAATGTTGTCCCATCATTTAAGAAATTACAGACCTGTGAGCCTCACTTCAATAGCAGGAATAATACTAGAAAAGTTTCTCAGGGACAAGATCTGTATACATTTAGAAGCAAATGGACTTATTAACGATAGACTGAATAGTTTTGTGCATGGGACGCTGCGTCACTCTAACTTAATCAACTTTTTTGAGGAGATGACAAAGATAGGTGTTAAGGGAAAAGCAGTTGATGTTGTTTACATGGACCTCAGCAAAGCCTTTGACAATGTCCCTCATGGCAGACTGCTACAAAAGGTGAAGTCACATGGTATCAGGGTGATCTGGCAAGATGGACAGAGAACTGGCTTAGTCATAGAAGACAGAGAGTAGTGGTAGAAGCAAAAACAAAGTTTCTGGAAAAGCTCAGCAGGTCTGGCAGGATCTGTGGAGGAGAAAAGAAGAGTTAACGTTTTGGGGCCTGTGGCACTTCCTCAGGACTGATGGTGGCTGGGAAAATGTCAGTTTATAGGCAGAAAATAGGGATGTAGGTGGGGTAGGGAGCAAACGATAGGATAGAGCCCAAAGAGAGAGATAGACAGTTGGACAGACAAAGGAGTTGCTAACGATCAGGCTGGGAGGGTGAATAAGACCATAAGACCATAAGACATAGGAGTGGAAGTAAGGCCATTTGGCCCATCGAGTCCACTCCTCTATTTAATTATGGCTGATGGACATTTCAACTCCACTTCCTTGCACCCTCCCGTAGCCCTTGATTCCTTGTGAGATCAAGAATTTATCAATCTCTGCCTTGAAGACATTTAACGTCCTGGCCTCCACTGCGTTCCGTGGCAATGACTTCCACAGGCCCACCACTCTCTAGCTGAAAATCCACCTAACGTTTGTATCTTTGGACTGTGAGAGGAAACCAGAGCGAATAGTTGTTAATGGGGACTGTTAGTGACTAACAACAAGGGATGTGTAGTGGTAGGCTATGTGGCAACAAGGCCTGGCGTGTAGGGTAGGGGGCTGGGACATGGGAGAGTTTAGGGCCTAAAATTATTGAACTCAGTACTCAGTTCGGAGGGTCTACAAGTGGAAAATGAAGTGTAGTTCCTCCAGCTTGTGCTGGGCTTTTCTGGAACACTGTAGCAAACCGGAGACAGAGATATTGGCCAGGGAGTAAGGTGGTGCATTGAAGTCGCAGGCAACAGGGAGTAAGGTGGTGCATTGAAGTCACAGGCAACAGGTAGTTCAGGGTCATTTTTGTGAGCAAAACTTAGATGTTCTGTGAAGCAGTCACCAAGTCTGCACTTCGATTCCCCAGTGTAGAGGAGACCGCATTGTGAGCAGTGAATGCAATAGACTATATTCTTGGAAGTGCAGGTGAAGTGTTGCTTCACATTGTTTGGACCCTTAGATACTGGAGAGGGAGGACAATAGACAATAGACAATAGGTGCTTGAGTAGGCCATTCGGCCCTTCGAGCCAGCACCACCATTCATTATGATCATGGCTGATCATCCACAATCAGTATCCTGTTCCTGCCTTATCCCCATAACCCTTGATTCCACTATCTTTAAGAGCTCTGTCTATCTCTTTCTTGAAAGCATCCAGAGAGTTGGCCTCCACTGCCTTCTGGGGCAGAGCATTCCATATATCCACCACCCTCTGGGTGAAGAAGTTTTTCCTCAACTCTGTTCTAAATGGCCTACCCCTTATTTTTAAACTGTGTCCTCTGGTCCTGGACTCACCCATCAGCGGAAACATGCTTCCTGCCTCCACAGTGTCCAATCCCTTAATATTCTTAAAAGTCTCAATCAGATCCCCTCTCATCCTTCTAAACTCAAGAGTATACAAGCCCAGTCGCTCCAATCTTTCAACATATGATAGTCCCGCCATTCCAGGAATTGACCTTGTGAACCTACACTGCACTCCCTCAATAGCAAGAATGTCCTTCCTCAAATTGGGAGACCAAAACTGCACACAATACTCCAGGTGCGGTCTCATCAGGGCCCTGTACAACTGCAGAACGACCTTTTTGCTCCTATACTCAATTCCTCTTGTGATGAAGGCCAGCATGCTATTAGCTTTTTTCACTACCTGCTGTACCTGCATGCTTGCTTTCATTGACTGATGTACAAGAACACCTAGATTTCGTTGTGCTTCCCCTTTACCTAACTTGACTCCATTTAGATACTAATCTGCCTTCCTGTTCTTGACACCAAAGTGTATAACCACATATTTATCCACATTAAACTGCATCTGCCATGCATCCATCCACTCACCTAGCCTGTCCAAGTCACCCTGTATTCTAATAATATCCTCCTCACATTTCACACTGCCACCCAACTTTGGGTCATCAGCAAATTTGCTAATATTACTTCTAATGCCTTCATCTATATCATTAATATATATCGTAAACAGCTGCGGTCCCAGCACCGAACCTTATGGTACCCCACTGGTCACTGCCTGCCATTCCGAAAGGGACCCGTTTATCACTACTCTTTGCTTCCTGCCAGCCAGTCAATTTTCAATCCAACTCAGTATTTTGCCCCCAATACCATGTGCCCTAATTTTGTTTACCAATCTCCTATGCGGGACTTTATCAAAGGCTTTCTGAAAGTCCAGGTACACCACATCCACTGGCTTTCCCTTATCCATCTTCATAGATATATCCTCAAAAAATTCCAGAAGATTAGTCAAGAACGATTTCCCCTTCATAAATCCATGCTGACTCTGACCTATTCTGTTATTGCTATCCAAATGAGTCGTAATTTCATCTTTTATAATTGACTCCAGCATCTTTCCCACCACTGATGTCAGGCTAACCGGTCTGTAATTTCCTGTTTTCTCTCTCCCTCCTTTCTTGAAAAGTGGGACAACATTTGCCACCCTCCAATCCACAGGAACTGATCCTGAATCTATAGAACCTTGGAAAATAATTACCAATGCGTCCACAATTTCTAGAGCCACCTCCTTAAGTACCCTGGAATGCAGACCACAAGGTCCCACGAACTTATCAGCCTTCAGACCTAACAGTCTATCCAACACCATTTCCTGCCTAATATAAATACCCTTCAGTTCAAACATTACCCTCGGTCCTTCAGCCACTACTGCATCTGGGAGATTGCTTGTGTCTTCCCTAGTGAAGACAGATCCAAAGTACCTATTCAACTCATCTGCCATTTCCTTGTTCCCCATAATAAATTCACCCGTTTCTGACTTCAAGGGCTCAATTTTAGTCTTAACCATTTTTTTTCTTTTCACATACCTAAAAGAGCTTTTACTATTCTCCTTTATATTTTTGGCCAGTTTTCCTTCATAGCTCATTTTTTCTCTGTGTATTGCCTTTTTAGTTATCCGCTGTTGCTCTTTAAAAGCTTTGCAGTTCTCCGGCTTCCCACTCATCTTTGCTGTGTTATACTTCTCTTTTATTTTTATACAGTCCTTAACTACCCTCGTCAGCCACGGCTGCCCCCGCCTTCCCTTAGGACCTTTCTTCCTCCTTGGTAGTAAATGGGCAGGTGTCGCACCTTTGTCGGTTACAGGCGAAGGTCCCGTAGGGCTGTGGGGAGGTGCTGGGGGTGAAGGAGGTGTGAACCAGGGTGACACGGAGGGAACAGTTCCTGCGGAAGGTGGACAAGGGAGGGGAGGGGAATATGAATTAGTGGTAGAAGGATGCATTTCGAAATGGAGGGTTGTGACTAGTGGTATTCCAAAGGGATCAGTGCTGGGACCTCTGCTGTTCATGGTCTACATAAATGATTTGGAGGAAAACGTAGCTAATCTAATAAGTAAATTCGCAGATTATACAAAGATGGGTAGAATTGCAATAGTGAGGAGAATTGTCAGAGGATACAGCAGGAGCAGGATATAGTTCAACTGGAGGCATGAGGAGAAAAATGGCAGATGGATTAATCCAGACAAATGTGAGATGATACATTTTAAAAGGCCAAGGACAGATAGAAATTGCACAGTGAATGGCAGAATCCTTAGAAGTATTGATATGCAGAGAGATCTGGGTGTGCAAGGCCACAAATCACTGAAGTTGGTAGCGCAGGTAGATAAGGTAGTAAGAAAGGTGTATGGCATGCTTGCCTTCATTGGAAGGGGCAGTGAATACAATGGTAGGCAAGTTATGCTGCAGCTTTATAGTACTTTAGTTAGGCCACACTTCTTTACTGCATTCAGTTCTGGTCACCACACAACCAGAAGGATGTGGATGCTTCGGAGATCGTACAAATATGGTTTATCAGAATATTGTTCAGTATGAGGGATTTCAGCTATGAAGAAAGATTGGATGGACTGGCTTTGGTTTCATTAGATCACAGGAAGTTACAGGGCAGCCTGATCGAAGTTTATAAGACTGTGAATCGTATGGATAGAGGGAAAATGTGAGGCTGTTTCCCAGGGTGGAGGGGTCATGTACTAGGTGACAAATGTTCAACGTGTGAATGGGAGGTGGGGTTTAAAAGAGCTGTGTGAGCAAGTTTTTTACACAAATGGTGGTGAGTGCCTGAAACTCTGCTTCCAGAGGTGGTGGTAGAAGCAGAAAGAATAACAACATACAAGGAGTAACTAGAAAAATACATAAATCAAAAGGGAATAGAAGGATATGGATCCTGTAAGTGAAGACAGTTTTAGTATGAAAGATCAAAATGTGTCAGCGCAGACGTGGAGGGCCGAAGGACCTGTTCCTGTGCTGTATTGTTCTTTCTTCTTTGTTCTTCAGAACTGATTGTTGTTAGGAAAAATTTGGTATACATACTGAAGATGGGGTGGGGGGAGTGGGGAAGTGTTAAGTGTAGGTGAAGATGAAGCCCAGAGAGAACAGCTATTGAACAAAGGAATGGGTGAAGGTCAGCCTGATAGAATCAATACCTACTAATAGAGACTCATTACTGGCTGATCTTAGATTTACTGTTATTAGAACACTCCTGAACACTCTCTGATGAAGGGTCTAGGCCCGAAACGTCAGCTTTTATGCTCCTGAGATGCTGCTTGGTCTGCTGTGTTCATCCAGCTCCACACTTTGTTATCTTGTACTCCTGAACACTAGGTTCTTTCCATGTTACTTTACCTTGGTTCAGCATGGCACTTGTTTTTATGATATCTCAGATTACCATTAACCCTTCTTTCGGACTTAATCCAACTTATCCCATTATACTAAATCACCCAATTTATTTATGTATCAAGTTTCATCTTAAACCGTCTAAATGCCTGTTTTGATAATCATTGTCACAAGATGAAGACTAATAACTGGTGCATTATTACCCAGTGATGACAGAGTTGTGGATAGTACATTTAAATTTCTTTTCCAAAATGTGATCAAGAGTGCGGATGAGGGAAGTTCAATTGATGTACTTTATATGGAATTTAGCTAAGCTTTTGACAAGGTCCCACATGGAAGGCTGATTGAGAAGGTTAAAAAACATGGAATTGAGGGAATCTTGGCGAGATGGATCAGAAACTGGCTAAATAATAGCATACAAAGGGTAATAACAGATGGTTGTTTGAGTAACTAAAGGCCAGGTCCAACAGTGTACCACAAGGATCAGTATTGGGACCCTTATTGTTTGTTTTATACATAAATGATATAGATGAAAATATGGGGAGAATGTTCAGCAAATTTGCTGACAACACCAAGATTGGTTGAATGGTTAATAGTGAAGATGGTTGCAGGTTACAGGAAAATATAGATGGGTTGGTCACATGGGCTATAGTTAACAGATAGTAGGAACTGCAGATGCTGGAGAATCTGAAATAACAAGGTGTGGAGCTGGATGAACAACACAGTAGGCCAAGCAGCATCTTAGGAGCAGGAAAGCTGACATTTCGGGCCTAGGCATTCATCAGAAAAGCTTTTGACAAGGTCCCACGTGGAAGACTGATTGAGAAGGTTAAAAAACATGGAATTGAGGGAAACTTGGCGAGATGGATCAGATGAAGGGTCTTTCTGTTGAAGGGTCTAGGCCCGAAACATCAGCTTTCCTGTGCCTAAGATGCTGCTTGGCCTGCTGTGGTCATCCAGCTCCACACCTTGTTATCATAGATGGTATTTAACTCTGATAAGTGCAGGGTGATGCACTTTGGAAGAAGAAACAAGATGAGGAAGTATTTAACGAATGACAGGACAGTGGGTGGCTTAGAGGAACACAGGGATCTTGGGGTAATTATTTTCAAATCCCAGAAGTCAGCAGAGGACATGAACAGGGTAGTTAAGAAGACATATGGGACACTTGCTTTCATCAGTCATGGCATGGAGTATAAGAGCAAGGCGGTAATATTTGAGTTGTAGACAACTTTGGCCAGGCCACAACTAGAGTACTGCATGCTGCTGTGGTTGCCTCACTACAGGAAGGATGTGATAGCACTGGAGGTGGTACAGAGGAGGTTCACCAGGATGTTGCCTAGGATGGAGAAATTGAGCTTTAGTAAGAGACTAGATAGGCTTGGATTGTTTTCTTTAGAACACAGAAGGCTAATTGAGGTGTATAACATATGAGGGTGATGGACAGGATGAATAGGGAGCTCAGAGTCTCCATTTCCCAAACCTGTTTTTCATTTTTCACAGGATCCACAATCTCAACTTACCCCCAGATCATGAATAGAGAGCAGGTGTTTCCCCTGGCTGAGGGGTCAGTCATGTGTCATTTTACAGTAGGGGACAAGAGATTCAGAGGGGATTTGGAAGTAAAACTTTTTCACTCAGCAGGTGGAAGGGATTTGCAGGGGACTGCCTGGGGAGGCAATGGAAGCTTTGAAAAATATATGGACGAGCACGTCAAATATAGTAACATTCAAGGATATGGGACAAGTGCAAGAAATTGGGATTAGCGCAATCTTATGGTAGCTATGCCAGTGCAGGCTCGATGGGATCAGCCAAAAGGCCTTTCCTGTACTGCATGAAACCATGAATCTATAATTCTACATAATGTCACAAGTTAAGTCAGCTCCAGCACTTTTGAAGATCCATAACACTAAATGCATAAAACCAACTGAACTTGCCAGTTATAAAGCAAATGGGAATCTTTACACATTAGGCATTAAAATACTGTATGATCAACTTGGATAAATGTTCGAATAGAATGATTAATTATCTGGTCCTTAAGTGGCCCAAAAGATGACTATGATTCTTTCATTGCAAATATGCACACGTGAATATGTAAGCTTGTATTTTTCTTAAATTATACTTTCTGGAAAAAGCATTAAACCACAGTGTAAATTGGAGAGGGCGTAACTTCAGGTGTAGTTCAACTAGTAGACATCCTGAAATGCCCACTTCAACAGCTTTTTCCATTGCCAGGGCCTGAACTGCCTCTAACCTGCCAAGTAAAATGAAGAAATTATGTCTCAGAACAAAATAACAAATTGCATCATAGATACTACTGGTGCAGCCCTGCAGAATTTAGGAAATTTTATCAACAGAACAGACTGAGTTTTCCGGATAAGCAGAGGACATGAAGCAGTTTAATTCAAAGCATATGACTTCATTTAATACCTCAAAAGAGGCCCTGCCAAATAGATCCAGTGCAATGGGGAGAAAAGGTATATAACATTCTTTTAAATCTTTTCTGCAACCAGCAATTTTTATATACTAATTTGAAATTTAAATCTCAACAAGTCATGCTACGATGATCTGTTACAATGCAGACAGCATTTCAAACTTCCCCACAAATATCTTTGTAAAGAATCGCTAAATACTTATTTTAGACAATGGAACTTTTTTCCAGTTGTGCTTCTTACTTCTAACAGTAACGAGTCATAACTCACATTATAAGGTATCACATTGTTCTGTCCATGAGGAATCTTGCGATTGTGATTGCATAGGTCAAAGAAGTTGAATCGTATTCAGGAAAGTCAAAAGATAATTTTAAAATGTTTCAAAAATTACTTGATTTTACTGATGTTTCTGAAATATGGTACCATGTTAAGGATTGAAATGCAGGATTTTCCCACCAGTGATAGGCCATGGACCAAGTTAGTTATTGTGGCCAGCAGATTAAGTACTACAGAGCTGTAATTCTGCAATTGGTTGCCACAATTACATTCTATTGGTTTGAGGAGCATACAGAGAGAGGAAGAAGTGAGGCCACAGATGGATATGAAAAAAATGGATGAGAATTTTTAGCTCTACTTGAAGCCAATGTAGGTTAGCGAGCATGCAGTGATAGGTGAGCGGAAACTGGTGTAAGATAAGACATGGGCAGCACATTATTGGATGGCTTTACATTTACAGAATGTAGAAAACAAAATATTCATCTGTTTGAGTAATCAAGTAAAGATAGCAAAGGCATAATGGTTTTAGCAGCAGATGATTTTTGGCTGGAGTAAAGATGGATGATGCCACAGAGGTGGTAAAAAGCAGTCTCAGTGATGACCCAAGTATATGTTCGGAAGCTTATCTTGGGGTCAGAAATGATATTAAACCTTGAGCAGATTGATTTAGATCCCTGACTATTTCTAAGGAAAATAATGTTCTTGAACTTGTTGTTCTGCTGGAAAATAGTTACAGAGTCCATCAGCAAGATGAACATTAATTTTACTCAGAGAGTGGTAGGGTCGTGGAATGGATTGCCGGAGAGGGTAGTGGAGTCGGCCTCATAAGGTGGCATTTAAGCATCTATTAGATAGGCATGTGGATGATAGTATAAGGTCGGGGTGGAGGTTAGATAGACCTTAGTTTAGGGTAGAAGATCAGCACAACATGGTGGGCCAAAGGGCCTGTACTGTGCTGTACAGTTCTATGTTTGTTCAAGAAACATCTTGTCATGATCCTGGAACCCAAGATCAAGATCATGTGATTTGGCATCAATCCCTATGATGACGTTACATCTTATTTGCAGATCACACAGTTACAATTAATTCCTTATTAAGGACTGAAAACTAATGGTTTGACTCTTCCAGATATTTAATTGATGGAAATTTTTGTTTATCAAGTACTGTCTATTCTCCAACAACACTGGAGAAGTGAAGAGAGATGGTGCAAGAACTGAAATGTGAGGCTGGATGAACACAGCAGGCCAGCAGCATCTCAGGAGCACAAAAGCTGACGTTTCGGGCCTAGACCCTTCATCAGAGAGGGGGATGGGGTGAAGGTTCTGGAATAAATAGGGAGAGGAGGAGGCGGACCGAAGATGGAGAGAAAAGAAGATAGGTGGAGAGGAGAGTATAGGTGGGGAGGTAGGGAGGGGATAGGTCAGTCCAGGGAAGACGGACAGATCAAGGAGGTGGGATGAGGTTGGTAGGTAGGAGATGGAGGTGCGGCTTGGGGTGGGAGGAAGGGATAGGTGAGAGGAAGAGCAGGTTAGGGAGGCAGAGACAGGTTGGACTGGTTATGGGATGCAGTGGGTGGAGGGGAAGGGCTGGGCTGGTTGTGTGGTGCAGTGGGGGGAGGGGACGAACTGGGATGGTTTTGGGATGCGGTGTGGGAAGGGGAGATTTTGAAGCTGGTGAAGTCCACATTGATACCATTGGGCTGCAGGGTCCCCAAGCGGAATATGAGTTGTTGTTCCTGCAACCTTCGGGTGGCATCATTGTGGCACTGCAGGAGGCCCATGATGGACATGTCATCTAAAGAATGGGAGGGGGAGTGGAAATGGTTTGCGACTGGGAGGTGCAGTTGTTTATTGCGAACCGAGTGGAGGTGTTCTGCAAAGTGGTCCCCAAGCCTCTGCTTTGTTTCCCCAATGTAGAGGAAGCCACACCGGGTACAGTGGATGCAGTATACCACATTGGCAGATGTGCAGGTGAACCTCTGCTTAATGTGGAAAGTCATCTTGGGGCCTGGGATAGGTGTGAGGGAGGAGGTGTGGGGGCAAGTGTAGCATTTCCTGCGGTTGCAGGGCAAGGTGCCGGGTGTGGTGGGGCTGGAGGGCAGTGTGGAGCGAACAAGGGAGTCACGGAGAGAGTGGTCTCTCCGGAAAGCAGACAGGGGTGGGGATGGAAAAATGTCTTGGGTGGTGGGGTCGGATTGCAGATGGCGGAAGTGTCGGAGGATGATGAGTTGTATCCGGAGGTTGGTGGGGTGGTGTGTGAGAATGAGGGGGATCCTCTTGGGGCGGTTGTTGGGGGGTCGGGGTGTGAGGGACGTGTTGCGGGAAATGCGGGAGACGTGGTCAAGGGCGTCCTCGACCACTGTGGGGGGAAAGTTGTGGTCCTTGAAGAACTTGGACATCTGGGATGTGCGGGAGTGGAATGCCTCATCGTGGGAGCAGATGCGGCGGAGGCGGAGGAATTGGGAATAGGGGATGAAATTCCTCCGACACTTCCGCCACCTACAATCCGACCCCACCACCCAAGACATTTTTCCATCCCCACCCCTGTCTGCTTTCCGGAGAGACCACTCTCTCCGTGACTCCCTTGTTCGCTCCACACTGCCCTCCAGCCCCACCACAACCGGCACCTTCCCCTGCAACTGCAGGAAATGCTACACTTGTCCCCACACCTCCTCCCTCACCCCTATCCCAGGCCCCAAGATGACTTTCCACATTAAGCAGAGGTTCACCTGCACATCTGCCAATGTGGTATACTGCATCCACTGTACCCGGTGCGGCTTCCTCTACATTGGGGAAACCAAGCGGAGGCTTGGGGACCGCTTTGCAGAACACCTCCGCTCAGTTCGCAATAAACAACTGCACCTCCCAGTCGCAAACCATTTCCACTCCCCCTCCCATTCTTTAGATGACATGTCCATCATGGGCCTCCTGCAGTGCCACAATGATGCCACCCGAAAGTTGCAGGAACAGCAACTCATATTCCGCTTGGGGGCCCTGCAGCCCAATGGTATCAATGTGGACTTCACCAGCTTCAAAATCTCCCGTTCCCCCACCGCATCCCAAAACCAGCCCAGCCCTTCCCCTCCACCCACTGCATCCCATAACCAGTCCAACCTGTCTCTGCTTCCCTAACCTGTTCTTCCTCTCACCTATCCCTTCCTCCCACCCCAAGCCGCACCTCCATCTCCTACCTACCAACCTCATCCCACCTCCTTGACCTGTCCGTCTTCCCTGGACTGACCTATCCCCTCCCTACCTCCCCACCTATACTCTCCTCTCCACCTATATTCTTTTCTCTCCATCTTCGGTCCGCCTCCCCCTCTCTCCCTATTTATTCCAGAACCTTCACCCCATTCCCCTCGCTGATGAAGGGTCTAGGCCCGAAACGTCAGCTTTTGTGCTCCTGAGATGCTGCTGGGCCTGCTGTGTTCATCCAGCCTCACATTTCATTATCTTGGATTCTCCAGCATCTGCAGTTCCCATTATCACTGGTGCAAGAACTGTTTTTTGTTAAAATAGATCTTTTGGGGACCTCGGAGTTAACAGCCCAGAGGAAGAAAGAGAAACTATTGGAAGAGATAGTCTGTTCACAAATTGATAGATGAAAATGAAATCTTGAGAATGCAGACTACGCTGTCGGAACAAGTGAAAGTATATTTGGTGTTCTTAACTGAGTAGAATGCTGCACAGAAATTGAGAAAGACAAAGAGAAAAATCTTCTTTGATTGTAGTCACAAGAAAATCACAAATGGCATTCTATATGTGCATTTTTGGTACTGTAACAAAGGAGTAACCTGATTGGAGGAAATCAAACATCAAGTTTTGGGAAAGATGGATCAGATTTGAGAGACAACAAAACATTCAAGAACGTTGAAGAGGAAATGATGGCTGAAGATCAGAAGGTAGTCTACAAGAATAGTTCTGTCTAAGTGTTTTTTTGGGGAAGGGTGAAAACATAAGATTTAAAGGAGACCATGACAACATCTGAAGACAGAGAATCATTAACAATATCAGCTAATATGGGGGCTAGGAGAGGAAGCTGAACAGTTATCAGTTTAGTACAACTCGAGTTAAGGAAGCAGGAAGTGGGTCTCAAATACAAAATAAGCTCAGAAGGCATGAGTCAAGACAGTACAGAAACTGGAGAAAGATGTAACCAAACTAAACAGGTGATAGAATGATGATGACAGGTGATCAATCATCAAGCTTAATTTGCTCTAAACAGAACTTTTTTTAAACAAAGCATTACTATTACTGTTAAATAGTTCTAACATGGTTTTTGACAGTTTTATCATAAACAACAAATGAGGTTATTACGGTTTATGATCACAAAACATGAAACCGAATGGTACATATTGCAGAAATCGTAATTAATTACTGCAAATCCAAAATTGCCTTTGCATAGCATTACAATACTCAGATTAAAAAAAACAGTATTCTGTGAACTTCACAGTGCACAAAGAAGAAAGAAGGAAAATAGCCAATGAGAATGTGCCCTGATGTTCCTTTCTGTACAAGAGTCATACAATCATAAGGTCATAGAGATCTACAGCACTGTAAAAGGCCCTTTGGCCCATTGTGGCCAACACTGGTCCAAAACAACAACCTAATTATTCTAAGGGATGAAGGGTCTAGGCCCGAAACGTCAGCTTTTGTGCTCCTGAGATGCTGCTTGGCCTGCTGTGTTCATCCAGCTTCACACTTTGTTACCTAATTATTCAAATTCAGGTTTCAAGCACTCAACCCACAGCCTTGGATTTCTTGGCATACACATGGAATAGAATATAGAATAGAACAGGATAGCCTTAACTGTCAGATATACTCAATGAGTGCAGTGAAAAGTTTATATGTCACCAATTACAGCGCCAACTTAGATACAGAACTACCTAGGCACAGCTTCTTTATTATGAGATTTAGACAATATGGAAATAAAATTTCCATCATTACAAGGATAAAAGTTCAGTGCAGCAGACCACACTGGCACCTAGCTTCTAGTCTGCACCTGGAAGCTCCACACCATAGAACATAGAACATAGAACATAGAACAGTACAGTACAGAACAGGCCCTTCAGCCCACAATGTTGTGCCGACCATTGATCCTCATGTATGCATCCTCAAATTTCTGTGACCATATACATGTCCAGCAGTCTCTTAAATGACCCCAATGACCTTGCTTCCACAACTGCTGCTGGCAACGCATTCCATGCTCTCACAACTCTCTGCGTAAAGAACCTGCCTCTGACATCCCCTCGATACTTTCCACCAACCAGCTTAAAACTATGACCCCTCGTGCTAGCCATTTCTGCCCTGGGAAATAGTCTCTGGCTATCAACTCTATCTATGCCTCTCATTATCTTGTGTACCTCAATTAGGTCCCCTCTCCTCCTCCTTTTCTCCAATGAAAAGAGACCGAGCTCAGTCAACCTCTCTTCATAAGATAAGCCCTCCAGTCCAGGCAGCATCCTGGTAAACCTCCTCTGAACCCTCATGTTAGCAACACATTATGCTGGGAGGCCAATGAGCCAGGCTGGGAGTTCACCACACCACAGTAGGAAGCCCCAACAGGTAGAGGCCGCTGCACCAGGCCGGGAAGTTGCCGTGCCATACTGGGAGCAGGCCGTTGCACTGTCAAGAGGTTGCCATGCCAACATTAGGTCATCACTGCAGGAGGCCGGCAGCCACTACAGGATGCTGCTGTGCCAGAGGAATTGTCACCCACCAGACGCCATGAGTCAGAGAAAGACAAAGAAGGGGAAAAAAAAGCACTGAGAAGAAGAAAAAAAAGAATGGGCAGCGTGGATGAGGTCCAGCTGGAGTATCCTATTCTGCCGCAATCTTGTTAAAAGTTATGAGGGCTTCCACCTCTTTCAGCATTACAAACAGTGAGTTCCAGGTGCCCACCACTCTCTGGGTGAAAAAATGGTTTTCCTCACATCTCCTCTAAACCTCTTACCCCTGAACTCAAAATTGTGCACCCTTGGTCATTGATCAAGGGAAAAGTTTCTTCCTGTCTACCTTATCAATGCCCCTCATGATTTTATACATCTTAATGATGTCCCCTCTTAATCCCCTCTGCTCTAAGGCAAACAATCCCAATCGACCTAATCTCTGTTTATAAATGAAACTCTCCAGCCCAGGCAACATTCTGGTAACTCTCCTCTGCACTCTGTCCAGTGTGAACATATCCCTCCTATAACTCACATTCCAGAATGACACACAATACTCATAGCTGTGGTTTAACCAATGTTTTATTCAGTTTCAGCATAATTGCCCTGCTCTTAAATTCTACGCCTCACCTAATAAAGGGAAATATCCCATGTGCCTTCTTAACCGCTTTGTCCAATCATCCTGATATCTTCAAGGACTGATGTACATGCTCACTGAAGTTGCTGTGATTGCTGATGCTTCCCAGGATCCTACCATTCATCAGTATGTTTGTTGCAAGGCAAGTGAATATGTGCCTGTGACACAAGGGAACACGAAACAGGAGCTAGCTAATCGGTAGTTCCATCCACATGTTTTACTTTTGTGTTGAGATTAACTATCTATCCATTGTTTTGTATTAAATCTCAAGATAAATTTAACCCTAACTAACTCTCCATGCTCATAATCTCAATACTTATCATATTTATGCTGTAAGACAGTTAAGAGTTGTGTCCACCAATATCACTTTTGAACCACAGAAGAACCCAATGATAATAAGTCAAGCATAACAATAAGCCACAGCTACCCACATTTGTCAATAATCAGAGGCTATGTTTGCTGGTGCCATAATGCTAGGTAACAGAACCTTCCTTCAACAGCATCTTCCAAACCAGCAAACTCTATCACCAAGAACAATGGCAACAGAAGCATGGGAACACCACCACCTGCAAGTTTCTCTACAAGCCAATGCCATTCCGATTTGGAACTATATTGCTGTTCCTTTGTTGTTGTTAGAGAGGCTCTCCCTATTTATTTCAGAACCCTCTCCCTTTTCTGATGAAGGGTCTAGGCCCGAAACGTCAGCTTTTGTGTTCATAGGATGCTGCTTGGCCTGCTGTGTTCATCCAGCTCTACGCTTTGTTATATCAGATTCTCCAGCATCTGTAGTTCCCATTATCTCTGTTTAAAATGAGAGAAGCTTTTAAGTGCAGTTCTGCTTCCTGTCATTGAATTACGTACTTCATTTTATTCAACTTTCATGATTTGTAAAAGCCAAGTATTTTGAATTAAAGATGTAAGAAGAAAAACATTGCCCTGGGATTAAGAATTCCATTGTCTGCTCAGTTTGCAGCTGGTTAGTAATGCATAGCCTAATGCCCCTAATGAGGCCGACTCCATTACCCTCTCCGGCAATGCGTTCCACGCCCCTACAACTCCCTGAGTAAAGAACCTACGTCTGACGTCTCCGCTGTGTCTATCTCCACTCAATTTAAAACTATGCCCCCCTTCGTAATAGCTACCCCCACCATAGTAAAAGTTTCTGGCTATCCACTCTATCTATACAGCTGATCATTTTGTACACCTCTGTCAAGTCATCTCTCATCCTTTGTCGTTCTAAAGAGAAAAGCCCTAGCTCTCTTAAACTCTCCTTGTAAGACCTTCCCTCAATTCCAGGCAACATCCTGGTAAATCTCCTCTGCACCTTTTCCGATGCCTCCACATCTTTCCTGTAATGAGGCGACCAGAACTGGACACAATACTCCAGATGAGGTCGAACCAGGGTTTTGTATAGCTGGAGCATAACTTCACGGCTCTTGAACTTGATCCCTGTATTAATGAAAGCTAATGCACCATATGCCTTCTTAACAACTCTATCCACCTCAGTGGCAGCTTTCAGGGAACTGTTAACATGAACCCCAAGATCCTTCTGCTCCTCCACACTGCCAAGAATCTTTCCATTAACCCTGTGTTCTGCTTTCAAGTTTATCCTTCCAAACAGAATCACCTCTCACTTTTCAGGATTAAACTCCATTTGCCACCTCTCAGCCCAGCTCCTCATCCCATTAATGTCCCTTTGTAACCTAGAATAGCCCTCTGCACTATCCACAATGCGACCCTCCTTTGTATCATCCGTGAGCTTGCTAATCCACCCTTCCACTCCTTCATCCAAATCATTTGCAAAAATCACAAATAGAAAAGGACCGAGAATAGATCCTTGTGGTACACCACTTATAACTGAGCACCATGTTGAATATTTTCCGTCCACTACCACCCTTTGTCTTCTAAGGGTCAGCCAATTCTGAATCTAATCTACCATGTTTCCCCCTACCCCATGCCTCCTTACTTCCTGCATGAGCCTACCATGGGGAACCTTATCAAATGCCTTGCTTAAATCCATGTATACTGCATCCCACTGCTCTACTTTCATCCACCTGTTTGGTCACCTCTTCAAAGAATTCAATAAGGTTTGTGAGGCATGATCTACCCCTCTCAAATTCATGCTGACTATCACGAATCAAACTGTGCCTTTCCAGGTGACCATAAATCCCATCTCTTAGAGCCCTAATTTGCCCACCACTGATGTAAGACTAACAGGCCTGTAATTTCCAGGGTTATCCCTATGCCCATTTTTGAATGAGGGAATGACGTTTGCCTCTCTCCAATCTTCTGGCACTATACCCTTGGACAGTGACGACAAGAAGATCATTGCCAAAGGCCCTGCGATCTCTTCCCTCGCTTCCCATAGAATCCTTGGATAAATCCCAACAGGCCCGAGGGACTTAGCTATCTTCAACTTCCTCAAAATTCCTAGCACCTCTTCCTAATTAACATTGATCTTCTCTAGCCTACCAGCCTGTTTCACACTGTCCTCCTGTACAACTTGGTCCCTCTCAGTTGTGAATACCGAAGAAAAGTATTCATCATTAAGGACTTCTCCTGTCTCTTTCGACTCCGTGCACAAATTCCCTTTACAATCCTTGATCGGCCCTACCCTTTCACTCATCATTCTCTTATTCCTCACTTATGTGTCAAAAGCATTGGAGTTTTCCTTGACCCTATTTGCCAAGGTTTTCTCATTCCCCCTTATAGCTCTTTTAAGCTCTTTCTTCAGCTCCTTCCGGGATAGCTTGTATCCCTCTAGAGCCTTTTCCATTCCTTGTTTCCTAAACCTTACGTAAGCATCCTTCTTCCTCTTAACCAGTCGTTCAACCTCTCTTGAGAGCCAAGGCTCCCTCACTCGACCACATCTTCCCTACCTGCTAGGGACAAACATATCGAGCACACACAGTATGCATTCCTTAAACAATGTCCACATTTCAACAGTGCTCTTCCCTGACAGCATCAGTTCCCAATTTATGTTACCTAGTTCTCGCCTAACAGAATTGTAATTATCCTTCCCCCAGTTATAAACCTTACCCTGCTGTATGTACCTATCCTTTTCCATGACTATCATAAAAGTTTATGAATGCTACCGCCAAAATGCTCTCCTACCAACAAGTCTAACACTTGGCCCGGTTCATTGCCAAGCACAAAATCCAAAGTGGCGTCTCCTCATGTTGGTCTATCTACATGCTGTGTCAGGAATCCTTCCTGAATGCACTGGACAAAATCCGCTCCATCTAAACTATTACAACTAAAAAGTTTCCAATCAATATTTGGAAAGTTGAAGTCACCCATGACTACAACCCTGTGATTTCTGCACCTTTCCAGTATCTGCCTCTGTACTTCTCTGCAACTGTTAGGGGATCTGTAAAAAAAATCCAACAAAGTGATTGCTCCTTTCTTGTGTTGGACCTCCACCCAAACTGATTCTGTCGCTATATCATTTTCAAGCTGCCTTTCAGTAGCTGCTATACTCGCCCTGACTAGCAATGCCGCTCCCACACCTCTTTTTCCACTCTCCCTACTTCTTTTCAAGCATCTAAAACCCAGAACTTCCAACAACCATTCTTGTCCTTGAGTTACCCACGTTTCTGTAATGGCCACAACATCGAAAATTAATGGCAGTTGTTTTTTCCCTAGGATGGGGGATTTCAAGACTAGGGGGACATTTTTAAGGTGCGAGGAGAGAGGTGTTAAAAAAAAAGCATGAGGGGCAATTTTATTTTGCAAAGAGGGTGATTAGTGTGTAGAATGAATTTCCTGAGGAAGTTGTTGATGTGGGTACAAATACGATGTGTAAAAGACATTTCGATAAGTACGTGAATAGGAACGGTTTGGTGGGATGTGGGCCAGGGACTGGCCGGTTGCAGCAGTTTGATTTGTTTGGCATGGACTGGTTGGACCAAAGGGTCTATTTATGTGCTGTATGACTCTGTCTCTAAGTACTCATTCACCACTGCACCAACATCCCCTGGTTTCACACACAGACTGCCTTCTTGGTCGACCTTAGTCTTTCCTCTTTCCCTGGTTATTCTCTTACCCATAATATACTTGATTCTCCCTAATCTTGCCTGCCAGGATTTTTTTTTATCCCCTTTTGCTTTCCTTGTTGCTTTCTTGAGATCCACTTTCTATACTCCTATAGGACTTCTGTTGCTTTGTTCCCTTTGTGCCTGTCATTTGTTTCTCTCTTCCTTTTATCTATTCCTGAATATTCTCAGACATCCAGAGTTCTCTGGACTTGTTGTTCTGATATGAAATAACTCCATGAAGGCCGATATCTTCAACTGTGTCACCACAAGAAACTAGGCTTACTGAGAGTAGATCACTGAAAGCAAACCATTATATATTCATTCATAAGGGGGAGGAGTACAAAGGAAACTGGACAGTAGGTTGTAGGGTAACATTTTTAATGTTAGAACCTCCAAACTAATGGGTCCAAACGCATTTCCCCATCTTCCTTTCATTCAAAGAGAACCAATTAACCTCAGGAATATCAATGCTGCAATGCTATCAACAGATTTCCAAAGCAGAACAACTTTACCTATCGCGGGATTTCAGCATGAGACACAGCATCAATCATGCGGCATGACCCTCCTACCTTGGACATTGTGGCCTGGGAAAGCTAAATGAGAATAGAGATTATTTCACTTTTGCTGTTATCAAGAACTATGTTTAAACTAATGCTTTCTTTCTGAACCAACTACAGCACAAAGTATCCTGAAGACACCCAAGATCACGACATTGGCACCAGTTGGATGTGATCACCACCAGGTGTGGCTTTCTGAAATGCATTCTTAACACACACACAACCACCAGTGATGGCAGTGATACAGAACTCTGCTTGGTGTGTAAAAGAGTAAGAATGAAGCTTGTACACCAAAAGCAGAAATCATCAGCTGTACCACTTACAAAGATAAGAACTGCAAGTTTCTTGAGATACTTGTACGGATAGCAATCGTACCAATACTGAAGCCCAATAGTTCAGGTTGGGTCACCTTCGTGGGGATTTCAAACAAACGGTAAACCACTTTTTCACAGCTGTTTAAATGTCCAATCACTTGCATGGAGAACTCATACACAAAGTTGACAGGGGGTGGTATTCTTCACAAAGCTGACAAGAGCCATGCATACCTGCAATTGCAATTAGATCAGGACTACTAGAAGTATGCTAGAATTAATATCCATAAGGATTTGTATAAATATACGAGACTGCCATTTGAAGTATCATTAGCTTGTGCCATTTTCCAGCAGACAATGGAGAACATTTTACAAGGTCTACTCCGGGTCACCACTTACCTCGATGAAGCTGCCGGGAAGATCAATAAAGAGCATTTACAGAACTTGGACATAGTGCTCAAATATTTCTCCAAGTCAAGTGTATACCTTGCGAGGTATTAATGTGTTTTCCGGGCATGGCAAGTGACCTACTTGGGCTATGGAGTCAACAGAGCTGGGTAACCCTAGAGTGTATGATACAGAGAGGGCAAACAAAGGTGCCCTGGCTCTGACATCTGTACCACAACTTTGGTTTTTCCTTAGGTTAGTGAATTATTACAAAAAATTCATATGTAACCTGGCCTCCATCCTGGCATCCTTATATCTGCTATTGAAAAATAATCAGCCTTGGAAATGGTCTCATAGCCAAGATGTAGCATTAATGGAAGCTCTGGATGTGAGTTTGCTCGCTGAGCTGGAAGGTCATTTTCAGACGTTTCGTCACCATACTAGGTAACTTCATCAGTGAGCCTCCAACGAAGCGCTGGTGTTATGTCCCACTTTCTATTTATCTGGTTAGGTTTCCTTGGGTTGGTGATGTCATTTCCCACGTTGGTGATGTCATTTCCTGTTCTTTTTCTCAGGGGATGGTAGATTGGCTCCAAATCAAAGTGTTTGTTGATGGAGTTCCGGTTGGAATGCCATGCTTCTAGGAATTCTCGTGTGTGTCTCTGTTTGGCTTGTCCTAGGATGGATGTGTTGTCCCAATCAAAGTGGTGTCCTTCCTCATCTGTATGTAAGGATACGAGTGATAGTGGGTCATGTCGTTTTGTGGCTAGTTGATGTTCATGTATCCTGGTGGCTAGCTTTCTGCCAGTTTGCCCAATGTAGTGTTTGTCACAGTTCTTGCAAGGTATTTTGTAGATGACGTTCGTTTTATTTGTTGTCTGTATAGGGTCTTTTAATTTCATTAGCTGCTGTTTTAGTGTGTTGGTGGGTTTGTGGGCTACCCTGATGCCAAGAGGTCCGAGTAGTCTGGCAGTCATTTCGGAAATGTCTTTGATGTAGGGGAGCATGGTTATGGTTTCTGAGCCCGTTTTGTCTGTTTGTTTGGGTTTATTGCTGAGGAATCGGTGGACTGTGTTCATAGGGTGCCCAGTCTTTTTGAATACGCTGTACAGGTGATTTTCCTCTGCTCTGCGTAGTTCCTCTGCGCTGCAGTGTGTGGTGGCTCGTTGGAATAATGTTCTAATGCAGCTTCATTTGTGGATGTTGGGATGGTTGCTCCTGTAGTTCAGTATTTGGTCCGTATGTTTTGTTTTCCTGTAGACGCTGGTTTGAAGTTCCCCATTGGCTGTTCGCTCTACTGTGATATCTAGGAATGGCAGTTTGTTGTTGTTTTCCTCCTCTTTTGTGAATGTTATGCCAGAATGTTACTGGCATAAATCTTCGGTCCGCCTCCCCCTCTCTTCTTATTTATTCCAGAACCCTCACCCCATCCCCCTCTCTGATGAAGGGTCTAGGCCCGAAACGTCAGCTTTTGTGCTCCTGAGATGCTGCTGGGCCTGCTGTGTTCATCCAGCCTCACATTTTATTATCTTGGATTCTCCAGCATCTGCAGTTCCCATTATCACTGAAATCTTCTCAACCTTCACCTGAAGCAAATAAAGCAGGGATTGCCATACCAGAGTGAGGTTCTGAGCTATCCCAGGTGATATTTAACACAGAGTTGACCACGACATTACAAATCATCACCGCAAGACTTGATAGGTTGCCAAATAATACTAAAACAGAATATCCAGCACACACACCTGATCTTCCAGGGAGCTGAAAAGAAAAATTTACCAACATCAGATAAACTGCAAATTGTCTAATGTTAAAGAAAGTATGTGCATTTTGAAAGAGCCTGTGATACATACTAAACTCTCAAATACCCTTATCTATTCCTTCTTAGCTAGACCATTTGAAGTAAGCACAAGACTTGGCATTTATTGAATAATCTGGAAATGTTTCATTTTAAGAGAACCGAAAATAATCTGTTACTTCAAGGTCGTTCAGTAACATAGGCAATGTCAATTTGAGACAACAATGGCTTTCAAGGCTGAATACTTCCAAAGGAAAGGCCATTAAAGATTATGGCCATGTCTATTTCATCAGTGATAATGGGAACTGCAGATGCTGGAGAATCCAAGATAACAAACTATGAAGCCGGATGAACACAGCTGGCCAAGCAGCATCTCAGGACCACAAAAGCTGATGTTTCGGGCCTAGACCCTTCATCAGAGAGGGGGATGGGGAGAGGGTTCTGAAATAAATAGGGAGAAAGGGGGAGGCCGACCGAAGATGGATAGAGGAGAAGATAGGTGGAGAGGACGGGAGGGGGTTAGGTCAGTCCGGGTAGGACGGACAGGTCAAGGAGGCGGGATGAGGTTAGTAGGTGGGAAATGGAGGTGCGGCTTGAGGTGGGAGGAGGGGATAGGTGAGAGGGAGAACAGGTTAGGGAGGCGGGGATGAGCTGGGCTGGTTTTGGAATGCAGTGGGGGAGGGGATGAGCTGGGCTGGTTTTGGGATGCAGTGGGGGAGGGGAGATTTTGAAGCTTGTGAAGTCCACATTGATACCATTGGGCTGCAGGGTTCCCAAGCGGAATATGAGTTGCTGTTCCTGCAACCTTCGGGTGGTATCATTGTGGCACTGTAGGAGGCCCATGTTGGACATGTCGTGCAAGGAATGGGAGGGGGTGTTAAAATGGTTCGCGACTGGGAGGTGCAGTTGTTTATTGCAAACTGAGCGGAGGTGTTCTGCAAAGTGGTCCCCAAGCCTCCGCTTGGTTTCCCCAATGTAGAGGAAGCCACAACAGGTACAGTGGTTATAGTATACCACATTGACAGATTGCAGGTGAACATCTGCTTAATATGGAAAGTCATCTTGGGGCCTGGGATGGGGGTGAGGGAGGAGGTGTGGGGGTAAGTGTAGCACTTCCTGCGGTTGCAGGGGAAGGTGCCGGGTATGGTGGGTTTGGAGGTGAGTGTGGAGCGGACAAGGGAGTCACGGAGAGAGTGGTCTCTCCGGAAGGCAGACAAGGGTGGGGATCGAAAAATATCTTGGGTGGTGGGGTCGGATTGTAGATGGCGGACGTGTTGGACGATGATGCGTTGTATTCGGAGGTTGGTGGAGTGGTATGTGAGGAGGAGGGGGGCTCTCTTAGCGCGGTTATTGCAGGGGCAGGGTGTGAGGGATGTGTTGCGGGAAATGCGGGAGACACGTTCGAGGGCGTTCTCGACCACTGCTGGGGGGAAGTTGCGATCCTTGAAGAACGCGGCCATCTGGGATGTGCGGGAGTGGAATGCCACATCCTGGGAGCAGATGCGGCAGAGGCGAAGGAATTGGGAATAGGGGATGGAATTTTTGCAGAGGGGTGGGTGGGAGGAGGTGTGTTCTGCGTTCAGTTCGCAATAAACAGTGCACCTCCCAGTCACGAATCATTTTAACTCCCCCTCCCATTCCTTAGACAACATGTCCATCATGGGCCTCCTGCAGTGCCACAATAATGCCACCCGAAGGTTGCAAGAACAGCAACACATATTCCGCTTGGGGACCCTGCAGCCCAATGGTATCTATGTGGACTTCACCAGCTTCAAAATCTCCCCTCCCCCCGCAGCATCCCAAAACCAGCCAAGCTTGTATCCTCCCCCCACTGCATCCCAAAACCAGACCAGCTCATCCCCGCCTCCCTAAACTGTTCTTCCTCTCACCTATCCCCTCCTCCCACCTCAAGCCGCACCTCCATTTCCCACCTACTAACCTCATCCCGCCTCCTTGACCTGTCCGTCCTCCCTGGACTGACCTATCCCCTCCCCACCTCCCCACCTATACTCTCCTCTCCACCTATCTTCTCCTCTATCCATCTTCGGTCGGCCTCCCCCTCTCTCCCTATTTATTTCAGAACCCTCTCCCCATCCCCCTCTCTGATGAAGGGTCTAGGCCCGAAACATCAGCTTTTGTGGTCCTGAGATGCTGCTTGACCTGCTGTGTTCATCCAGCTTCACATTTTGTTATCTACTTCATCAGTGGCAACTTTGCATACATTATAATGATACAAACAGGGATGTTTTTACTTAAAGCTGGCATACTCAGATAAGGTTTGTCTCGTTGCCTCATCCCACCTTCATATACAAAGACTAAATGAAAACAAAGTGAACAGAAACCTGTTTAATTTTGTCATTGAACAGGCTGTATATTTATGTTATAACAATAAAACCAGAAATGCTTGAAATACCGTCTATAATGCACTGATGTTGGCTATGGAAGGTATCCTCAATAATTCCTGCCTGAAAGTAAATCAGAATCAGGAGTGGTGTGGGATGGGATCTGCAATTAACAAAACGAGAAAAAGAAATCACAGAAACACAGAAGTGTAACATTGCAGGAGGCTATTTGGCCCATTGTATCTGCATCTGTTATTAAGACCATAAGACATAGGAGTGGAAGTAAGGCCATTCGGCCCATCGAGTCCACTCCGCCATTAAATCATGACTGATGGGCATTTCAACTCCACTTCCCTGCACTCTCCCCAGTTATGGTAACAAAATGAGTAATTAATTCATTCAGTGCTATTCTACTGCCTTCTTCCCATAATCCTGCACATTCTTCCTTTTCAGATACCAGTCTTATTTCCTTTTGAATGTTTCAATTGATTCTACCTCCACCACACTCTTGGACAGTGCATTCCAGATCTGAACCACTCGGAGCATGAAGACACTTTGCTCAAATTGCTTTGGCCTCTTTTAC
Source organism: Stegostoma tigrinum (assembly GCF_030684315.1). NCBI lineage: Eukaryota > Metazoa > Chordata > Chondrichthyes > Orectolobiformes > Stegostomatidae > Stegostoma > Stegostoma tigrinum. The sequence goes on from NC_081355.1 coordinate 45,613,074, forward strand.
CAACCATCTTAACATCAGCTTTTGTGCTCCTAAGATGCTGCTTGGCCTGCTGTGTTCATCCAGCCCTACACTTTGTTATCAGAGATAATGGGAACTGCAGATGCTGGAGAATTCCAAGATAATAAAATGTGAGGCTGCTACACTTTGTTATCTTGGATTCTCCAGCATCTACAGTTCCCATCATCTCTCAACTTAAATCTACGTCCTCTTATTCTTGATCCTTTTGTGAGTAGGAATAGTTTCTCCTTATTTATTTTGTCCAGCCCTCTCGTAGTTTTGAATACCCCTGTCAGACCTTGTCACTGCTTTCATTTCAAATAGGAAATCATCCCCAACTTCACGAATCTATATTGATATTTGAAGTTCTTCTCTGGAACTGATGAATCTTTTCTGCATTCTCTTATGTATATCTGTCCTACCTAAACTGCAGTGCTCAGAACTGAATGCAATATTCTAGCTGAGGGTGAATGAACGTTTCACACAAGTTCAATGTAATCTCCTTGCTCCTGCACTCTACCTTCCTACAAATAAAGCCTGGGTTGCTGTCTGCTTTATTTAATTGCTCTTTGAACCTGTCCTGCTACCTTCGATGGCTGAAGCATGTATACACCCAGGAATGTCTGCACCTGCACGCTCTTTAGAACTTTTTTTTTCTGTTTACCCTATATATTGTCTTTCTGCGTTCTTCCTACCAAAAATAATCACTTCACACTTCCATCTGTCCACTTGTTCCACTAACTTGTTTGTATCCTTTCAAAAGTTCTTCACAGTTTAAAATGCTTAAGTTTTATATCACCGACAAACACTAAAATTGTGCTGTACACATCACAGTTTAGGTGATTAATATATAGTAAATACAGTATTATATATATAAGAACATAAGAACAAGGAGCAGGAGTAGGTCACCTGGCCCCCCGGAGCCTGCGGTCATTTAATAAGATCAGGGCTGATCTTTGAGACTCAGCTCCACTTACCCACCCACTCACCATAACCCTTAATTCCTTTACTGTTCAAAAATTTATCTAGCCTTGCCTTAAAAACATTCAGTGAGGTAGCTTCAACCACTTCACTGGACAGAGAATTCCACAGATTCACAACCCTTTGGGGTGAAGAAGTTCCTCCTGACCTCAGTTCTACATCTGCTTCCTTTTATTTTGAGGCGACGTCCTCTAGTCCTAGTTTCATCTGCTAGTGAAACAACCTCCCTGCCTCCACTTTATCTATTCCTTTCATAATCTTTTATGTTTCAATAAGATTTCCCTTCATTCTTCTGAATTCCAATTAGTATAAGCCCAGTCTACTCAGTCTCTCCTCATAATCCAATCGTCTCAACTCTGGAATCAACCGAGTGAATCTCCTCTGCTTCAGTGCTGGTATATCTCTTCTCAAGTAAGGAGGCCAAAACTGCACACAATACTCCAGGTGTGGCCTCACCAGGACCCTATACAGCTGCAGCATAGCCTCCCTGTTGTTAAACTCCATCCCTCAAGCAATGGTAGATAAAATTACATTTGCCTTTTTAATCACCTGATGCACCTGCAATCCCACCTTAAGCGATTCATGCACAAGCACACCCAAGTCCTCTTTACAACAGGGTGCTGCAATTTTTTACCATTTAAAACATAGTCCATTTTGCTGTTATTCCTACCAAAATGGATGACCTCACACTTATAATATATATTAATGATTAATACACAAATAAAATGGTCCCAAAACTGGTTCCCTGGCTAAGTTCACACAAACATTTCTTCAGCCTGAGAAATGTCCATTAGCCACTAATTTCCGTTTCTTGTCACTCAGCCAAATCTGTACCCACATTGCTACTATTCTTTTTATTACCAATAAAGTATCCTTTTCATGAATGTCTATTGTCAGTAGCAAGATGAAAGTAATTCTGCGGAAAACAGTTGGCAAATGTGGACTGATGTTTTCAACTGGGGACAGGAAACAGGACATTGAACTGCTAGCTAGTCCTGAACCTCACCCATTGCACCTTCCATCCACTCCGCCGCACACGCCACACACACACACACACACACACACACACACACACACACACACACACACATACATCAACATACTTTGGAGCATGCAGTCATTCATTGAATTTTTGACCAGGGAGGTGCCCCTTTTTAAAGATACAAAAAAAATTCTTTCCGGGATAGCTTTTGACTAGACCCACAGCCAGCCAGGCAGGGAGAGGAGTGACAGGAGTATTGGGACTCTAGTCAGCTGGTAGGTATCTGCCTTCAGGCATTTAGCTTGCCCGTTGTTGCATCACAATACTTGAGAAGTTGCATAATCCATGATAAAATAGGATCTTAGAGAGCCTAATTGAAGGCAGGCAGATGGCTAAATCCAAGAGTTGAAAACAACATTGGAAAACTGGCACGATGAGCGGCTTCATAATTTCAGATCCACCGAAATTCCTGACATTAATAGGGCTGAGAATTTAGCCCCCTTTACCTCCTGACCAATAAAAAAACTGTATTAAACAGCTAATAAAAAGTCACACAGATATTTTTGCTTTTATACACGTCATGTGAACTCTTTTCCTTATCTTCTCTCTCCTTTGCTGAAAAGCTACCTTGTTGCCAAATGCCTTTGCCAAATTTTTAATATCAAATTTTGGAAATCTCAATGGGAAAGGCCAGAGGCCAACATCCTTGAACGTTTGGCACCAGCAGCTGCTAACTTTGGTCAGAACACAAGATGGGTGGAGTCTTATTTATAGTTTGGCTTCAAGTAAATACTTTGTTCCTTGCTCCTCCATAATCTTATCCTCTGACCTTCACTACTTATCAGCATCATAGTTGAATAGCTCCTTTCAATCAGAGGGAAGGTGGAACTAGCAACTAAATTGAACACAGTCGACATTGTTTAGCTGACAAAGATATCCTTCCAGTCAGAAGAAACATATTACTAGAGAGGAAGCAAAACATTTTTCATACAGCACAAAACAGGCCACCGTTCAGCCCTTCATGTCTATGTCAGTTCTCTGAAAGCTATCCAATTAGTTTCCACTTCCCTGTCCTTTCCACATGGCAATTGTTTTCCCTTTTCAAGCACTTATCCAACTATATTTTAGAAGTTATTATTGAATCCGTTTCAATGATGGCAACTTACTACAGATTTTTTTCTTCTTGTCACATTTGGTTCTTTTCCCATTACCTTGAATCTATTTTGTGACCGTTATAAACAGTCTTTCCTCCTTAAATCCCTCAAAATTTGGAACAACTCAACTTCCGTACTCTGAGGAAAGCATCTGAGATTTTAAAATCCCTCCACATAACGGAAATCTTGCAACCGATAAATCTGCACAACATCACTAAGGTTTTTGACTGTCTTTCTTAAGTGTGATGTTTTGTTGATAACTCAACCTAAAAGAAAATAGAATCAGAATTTTTTGCTTCATTTTATAGTTCTAATTGTGAAATATGGATTGATAACCTCAACATGAGAAACATTAAGTAATCTAACATTGAAAGTTTATTTTCATTGTAATAATTTACCTTCAAGATTGCCAGTCATATAGATGATATTGAACAGAGAAAACTGTCCAGTGGTGACAGTAGTTATTGTCTATCCCCACAATTAGTCACTCTAAATGCAAATAAACATAACCAACATTAAATGACCAAAGCTCAATGTTCAACATGAATTGTAAAAATTCCTTCTTTTAAATTGTACAAATATTGAAAAATAATTTTGTTTTACGTAGAATTTACAACACAGGCCACTCAACCCAAGGTGCCCTCGCCATTGCTTATGTTTCACACAAGCCTCCTCCCATATATTTCATTTCACCTTAGCACCATATCTTTCAGTTTCTTTTTTCTTTTTAATTCATGTAAAGGCTTCTTCTCTCAACTGCATACTGCCTTCTTAAAACCTTCTTCCCTCTTCATCCATCATCTCACCACCAAAAACAACACAAGGAGTGCATGGATTTCTTTATCACAAGATTGAGGCAAATTGATTAGCTGCCTTTGCCAAAGGAAAGCTATATCACAGCGACATTAGAGCACATGGGAATGGAGCCAGAGTCTGTAAGGATCTGGAACAGATCTTACCAGGGCTTGTAAATAGTTAACTCTAATGAAGTCTGCTAATGTCCACTCAGAGGAATCACATCAATCACCCAGCTTCCCCTCTTAGCTGATAGGTTAGCCCGTATTGTAAATGATTCTCTCTCTTCAGGGTTCGCTCCAGTCTCTGTCACATCTGCTGTCATCACCGATCTCTTCAAAAATCCACAGCTTGACACCACTGTCCTTGCAAAGTACCACTTAAGCTTCAAACTCTTTTCCCCCTCTAAAGTCCTTAAACATGCTATTAACTCCAACAGCCATGCCCATCTTCTGGGAGTTCCAGGTTTGAAATCCTCCAGTCAGGCTTCTATTCCTGTCACAAAACCGAAACAGCTCTTGTAAAAGTCACTAGTGCCATCTTCATGACTGTAAAAATGGTAAAACCTCTCTCCTTGACCTTCTTGAAATGTCTTCAATATTTTGCACAGTTGAGCACACCATACTCTTCCAACACCTCTCCACCAGGTGGATTGGGCTGCTCTCAGATGGTTCTATTCTTATCTATCTAATCATCATTTGCAATCTTTCTACCCTGCACTGTTATTCCTGTTGTCCTCTGAGGATCAATCCTTGCCCTCTCCTACTTCTCATCGACAAAATGCTCCTCGATGGCATCATTTGAAGATGCATTAGTTTTCACATGTACACTGAAGACACCCAATTTTATCTCACCTCCAATTCTCTCCACTCCTCTACCACTGTTAAGTTGTCAGGCCTCTTAATCGACAACCAGTACTGGATGATCAGAAATTTCTTCCAATTCAGCACCAAGAAGTGCAAGTCCATGCATTTCACTCACCACTTCAACCCCTGTTCCTGTGCTACTGACTCCATGGCAACAGTCTGAGACTTAACCAGCAACCTTAGTATCAGATTTAACCTTGCAATGAGCTTCTAATCTAACATTCATGTTTTCATTAAGGCATACATTTCCACCTCAATAATTATCTAACTTCACCTCAATCTCAGCTGATCTGCTACTGAAATCCTCATTTGTGTATTATTTTTGTCTAGGCTTGACTATTAATCATGGCTGGTCTCCCACATTCTGTCCTCTGTAAACTTGAAGTCATCTAAAATTCTGCTGTCGGGGTCTAGGCTTGCTTTGCATCTCCCCATTGCTACAATTTCCTCCAGAATATCTGCTATTTGCTAATTCTGGAATTTGTGCATTCCCAATTATTACAGTTCCGCCATTGGTGGATATACCTTCAGGTGCCAAAGCTCCAAGCTCTAGAACTTTCTTCCCACACTTCTCCAAGTCACTACCTCACTTTCCTCCCTTAAAACACTGCTTGTAACCTACTCCTTTGACCAATCTTTTACTTATCTGACCTGTTCTGTATCTCAGTGTATACTTTGTTTTATATATGTCCCTGTGAAGCACTGTCAACATGTATGATATAAAGTATTTCTGTATGCTCATAATTGCATCTATGCTCATTGTCTCTACTAATCCATGATGTAGGAGTTCCATATTGTCATCAATCTATAAGAAAGTTCCCTGAATTTATTCTTGAAGTTATTTGATGTTTCTTTTGGATTCCTTCACAAGTGGAAGATTCTCTTCATCTATCCCATCAAGTTAATCCAAATAAACAATGCAGGTGCACGGAATTTTTAAACATTGTGCTTCTGACCTCATTTTCAACTACAATGTACAACTGCATCTTAACACTTCATGAAACTATGTTTCCTTTTTTAAAAAAAGGACTTCACCATACATTTTTTTCAGTGGAAAACAAAGTGCAGCATGCCAACAACCTTGAGTTGGTTTTAATTAAAAAGTATTTCCCAAAAAAAGTAGTAAGCTGAGTATAAAATGACAGAGGTTCTAATGAGGACCAGATGCCTATACCTTCACTGGTAGCTGCATTCCTCCTGGCTTTGGTTGGTGTGTGATCCGTACTTGAACTCATGTCGGATGAGATGCTTGAGCTGCCTTTGCCTAAACAGTGGGAGATCAGATCAAAAAATAGCATTATGACAAGCAGAAGAGAAAATAAAGCATAACTCTGCCCAGTAACAACAATGAAAAGTTATAGAAGAAGCAAAAACCAACTTTAAATAGTGCATTTTAGATCAACTCAAACAACTTAACCTTCTCTCAAATTCCTCAATTGCTACTTGCAAGACAAGTAAGTTCTTCACATTTAGACTATTACCCACAGGGCCATAATGCCTTTCAAACGTAGAAATCTGTGTGTTGGAATTTCAGAGTTTGCTGCTTGCAAAATTTACTTATAATACATCACAAATTGCACAAAATGACTCACATCAGGTCCCACCTACATAATCAATAGTTGCACAAAACTAAAACGCATTTTTAACAGTGGCAGTTCTGACACATTCATGGATTCATTGTCAAAGCAAGTAACAGGACTTATTCCAGATTAATATGCATTTGTTATTTTTGGGTTTCTGATATGAATTCAAGACAGGATAAAAATGTCAGTTTGTCCAGAATCACATCCAATCTTCCTGAAGCAAGCATGTGAGATCAGCAAGAATGCAGTGAATCTAAGCTTTATTTGAAGTTTGTAAGAACAATTAACCACCAAAACTATTTATATCTATATTTTCTACAACATTCCCAAAAAGCTTTACTGCACTGGGACATACAATATGATCAAAACTCTAGCCTTGGCCTTTGCTGCTGTACTGTTGCCATGTGCAAATTCAACCCTACTTTGATCTCTTATCTCAACTGATCATTTCTCACTGCACTCCTCTCACACTCCTCACATCCTCTCACACCGCAGAACTCCTGATGCGTGAAACAAGAGAGAAGTTTTACAGTGCTTTATTCTCAATGTTGTGCAGGCCAGTTGTACTTTGTTAGGGATGTATGTAAGCAGTAGTTGAACAATGAGATTACAATCTGTCAACAATGTGCATTATGATTTTTAGAGTCAGTTGTGGTTTAGATTAGATTAGATTTGATTACCAACAGTGTGGAAACAGTCCCTTCGGCCCAACAAGTCTATACTGCCCCTTGAAGCATCCCACCCAGACCCATCCCCCTATAGCCCACACACCCTTGAACACCACAGGTAATTTAGCATGGCCGATCCACCTAGCCTGCACATCTTTGGACTGTGGGAGGAAACCAGAGCACCCGGAGTAAACCCACGCAGACACGAGGAGAATGTGCAAACTCCACACAGACAGTTGCCTGAACTCGGGTCCCTGGCGCTGTGATGCTGCAGTGCTAACCACTGAGCCACCGTGCCGCCCCAAAGTCAGCAGAACTCTGATGTCAGAGTCAGAGGTTGTGGGTTCAAGTCAAATTTCAAAACTTTTGGTCAGAATTTTGAGTTTTGGATCAGGAGCCAAAGGTCAGAGTCAAATGGAAGTCCCAATCCCACACTGTGTTCGCTAATTAGTGGCGAGATGGTGCAATTGGGATCCAGATAAAAATGTTAAACAGACTCTCAAAATTGAAGGATCCATAGGAGGTCTTCTAGCATGTTAGGGATTGCAGCTTTCCTTTGCAGGGAGGAAAAGAGAAAGAAGGTGCCCTCTTGGCAACTTTAACCATTCTGCTGGGAAGCCTTCACAGGCTGCATGTGACTACAGTTTCAGAGAGAGGTGCGGGTGTCTGCAGGAAAGGCCTCAACCCTGTCCAGTAGTGCCAAGAGGACGAGAAGCCCATAGCAGACTGCGAAATTCCAGTCGACCTCTAATAACTGTCATTAATTGGGCTATTACTTACTTTAATTACCCTCTGATAGGATGTTGCAGATGACTGATACCAACTGATGTTACATTCTGCGGCCAGTGTTTTGGAAATACAAGGAAAACGTATTCTTTCCAAAACAGGGTTGACAGGCAGCAACTTACCGGCCTGCCTGCAGGAGATGCTACTTACAGGTAAGCATTAGCAATTGGGAGCTATTCTTCCTGGTACTGTCTAAGTTTATTGTCATTGACACAAACATATGAAGCTGATTTTTCCTGCAATACGTTTTCCAATTCATAAGACAGAAATAATTGGTTGTAGAATTGCCTGCTGCCAGATCCCTACTCGTGAAACATAGTGGGAATTCTCCACCTTTCACCCACCGCTCCTTGTTCTGATCTCTTGAATTCCCTGCTACACTTAAATGATCAGACTAGCAGGAACACATGGAAGTTAAACATAGAAACAGGCTATTCAACCCAACCATATTGTTATTTACCCTGCAAGCAGTTCTGTTTACATTTACCCTCCCAGTTCCCAAATCCCAAAATTTCCTTTTTGTTCTTCTACAGAGCTAAGTAAAAGTGAAAAGAAGTGTCTTGAAGAAAGCAAAGACCTTTTACTGGCTACCTCTCCCTCTCACTTGTATCTCTCAATGTAAAACCTCTACACAATGTCAGGTTGAACCACTTCAAGTCAATTTTGTCACAGGGGCTCGAGATCCTCCCTTTCAATTCATCTCCTTTCCTTTCTGGTGCTCCAGTGAGTATCCTGCTGAATCATAGCTTAATACCTATTGGTGGTATTGGGCTATCTCTATGGAGCTGATTCAACATTAAAGTTCAAACCTAATAAGATATACTCCACCATGGTGCATTAGGATTCAATGGAGTTAGGGTGTTGAATAGATGTCCCATTCTAAACTACTTCCAGCTGCAGCATTGTTGGAATCAAAAACCAAGCCCAAAACACCCTCAACTTTTTCATAAAATGCACAACCTAATATTTAACATCAGACATGCACAACATCCAGAAATGTCCTTGGAGCCACATTCATTCTACAGATTTAACATTATAAAAGGCAGAAACACACCGATTACCTTTTCAGTCTTTTCTTGCCTTTTTACTCCATGTAACACTGACTATCACATCTTAAATTCCATGATGTGAGTGCTTCAACTGCACATACTTTTGTGAGTCCCTTACTTCATTGAGAGATGTGGTATTAGCATTCAGTAAATACACAAGAAAAGGTCAGCAAAACAGTCACTTTTTAAACTGTTTCTCTGGGAATATTCAAGTTGTAGTGAGGTTTTGTCTCTAGCTGCAACAGTCACAGAACTTTGGCGGAAACTCCGCACAGAGCTAAGTCTCTGCCACAATTCTGCCCTAATGGGAGAAGCTTCAAGTAAATTCTCACCACTTGTGTTCTATGGCTGGTTTTGAATGCACAAGCACCAAACATAAAGAACATCAAATATTTGTTACATCCTCCAACTTATATTAATGGCATTGTTCATATTGTTGGCATAAAACAATTGTGTTATGTTGCACTAAACATAAATATGTTAGTGCGACTGCATAAGGGATCATACAGAAGTGTATAAGATCATGATAGGCGTGGATTTGGTAAATGCACTCAGTCTTTTTTCTCAGGTGGGGAAATCAAGGACTAGAGGGCACCAGTTTAAGGTAAGAGTTGAAAGAATACATTGAAACCAAAGGGCAATTTTTTTTACACAGAGAGCTTTACACAAATGGAATGAGCTGCCAGCGGAATTGGTTACGGCAGGTACATTAACGACATTTAAAAGGCATTTGGACAAATACATGCATAGGAAAGGTTTAGAAGGATGTGGGCCACAAGCAGGGAAATGGGGTTAGCGTGGATGGACATTTGGTCGGTGTGGGCTAGTTTGGGCCAAAGGCCCTGACACTGTGCTGTAGGTCTCTATGACGCTAAACTTATTTCACTTCTGAGACATGATGGGAAACAGTTGCAATGAAATTATTAAAAATAAATATGTCAAAACTTTACATTTTTGATTCCTTACTCAGACAGTTCTGAGGGGTATGCATCTATCGGTATTGTGAGCCCCAACTCATTGTACTTGAGGAAAAATTACAAATAGACCAAGGGTTTAAACTGAGCACCCACTTGTACAGATGTTCTAACTTAGTACCTTTATAAACGCAAGCAGGTACCTGGCCAGTATCAGTGGCTGGCACAGCATAAAAGGCAAAGGACAGTATCAATGAAATTAACCATCTTGGGCTTGCCCATCAGCCAAAAGGGGGAAACTACAGTGGAAATTATAAAAGATTTTTATGAAAAAGGATTTACATCAAGAGTAAGGTAACACCTTACACACTAGTTCTATAAGACATTTTACCAAGCATGAACCTGAACCCACTCTAGGTGTCTGCATCAGCCGAAATGACTAGAGAGGAACCTGCACATCCTACAAGGACTGTATCAGACTTGAGAGCAAACTGGAGGATATAAACAGAGTCATATAGACAGGATGAGAGAAAGACGTAGAATAGAAGATTTCTATTTATTGTGCAAGAATGAATTGTAGACAATATATGCATATAAAGGTTGATTTTCTGTGCACGTCGGACTGCTGTTGGATTGAGATCAGACAGATGTGGAACGGAGAATGATTGAGGTGGAACAGAGCTAGGCAGAGCAGGACAGAGCATTAGATAGAATTCCATTTAGCCTGTCTAAAACTGAGATTGTGTGAACAAACACAAATGTAACCTGCATATTTGAGTACTTCTATGGTTTGTGTAAGGACTATAAGTAGAACAGCTGGCAGTGTAAGCAGGGCTGTCATATCAAATCCTTGGATTAGCCTTTCGCAGTGGTGAGGACTTTTTTTGTATCATACACAGTTAGTGCAGTAAGCATACTCGAGAACAGTCTGGTTAAGTATCAAGATAACCTGAAGGGAGACCTCAGGACAGGAGTTACAGAGTTGAGGAAGCAAAGCTGTGCTGGGAGGCTGCTGCCTGTGAGCAAACAGTAATTCAAGCTTCATAGATTAGGCAAGACCATTCATTGGTAAAAATGTTGTTAAAGCATGAAGTGATGCTGGGTGGAGGATGGAGTGTTGCCCAAGCAGATGGGAAGTGGGATGATCCCATGGGAGTTGAGGTATAACTTGCTTTGAAGTTGAGAAGTAACAGTCTTTGATTGAAGTTACCATGGGATTGGGATATTTTAAAATGCAACCAATAGATAGTTAACCCACTGAATTTCTTCTAGGGCCACAATGAATTTTGCTTGCATGTTTAAAGATCATAGTGAGGGACTCACTTGTGTCTTTAATATAAAAGCACCAATTCAAACCACCAAGCCTGGACATAACTGGGATCAATAAAATAATTTGATATAAGTTCCTAGTTCATGTACACAACTTAAAATTTTAAATTCTAGTTTAAAAAAGAGCTAATGTGAACAGCTTAGTGGTTTTAGTTTCTATTAAAAAGATCACTTGGGAAGAAGTTGATTGACCACCAATGAAACCTGAGAACTAAATAACTCTACTCAGGCTGTACAGTAAAGAAACCTTTGTATCTGTTGTTGCCATTTTGAATTTGGAATCATTTTAAAAGAAAAACTACGTCATGCATAATCGGGCAAGTTACTTTTGAGAAAAATGCATTTTTTTTAAGAAAGAGCAAACAAGCAGTATTCCGTAATGTTTGGAATGACACAGTTAGGTTTGATTTCTGTTTTAAAGATTTTCAAAAAAGATTTTTTATGTTGCTCAATAAGGTTTCTCCAGAACTCCTGAATCAGGTACAGTGGTAATTAATGGGAGACACCATTTTAAATAAAAGAAGTGACAACGAAAAAACTGGCACAGCAACAAACGACAATGGGAATGACTCTTTTAAAATGACATAGAGGTGCCGGTGTTGGACTGCAACAGACAAGGTCAGAAGTCACAAGACACCAGGTTATAGCCCAACAGGTTAATTTGAAATTACAAGCTATCTGAGCACAATGCTTTCGTCAGGTGAAGAGAAGCACACAGGTCCAGAATTTATAGGCAGAGAAATCAAAAGTGTGGAGTGTCGACAGGCTGAATAATAAGTCTCTCAGGTAATCAAAAGTGTCAGACGGT